>NW_023606912.1:0-60001 GCF_013339745.2 Dermacentor silvarum | reverse complement strand
GCCTCCCCATCAACAGCTGAGCCGGGCTTTCGCCGCCTTCCAGGGGAGGCAGACGATAATTCAGGAGAGCGGCCCAGAACGCCTCCCTGGCGTGCTTCGTTTTCTTCAAGAGGCGATTTACGACCTGCACTCCCTTTTCGGCCAGGCCATTCGCTCTCGGAAACCTGGGACTGAAATTCACATGTGAAAAGTCACACACCCACGCAAAGTTATGAAACGCACTGGAGGTTAATTGCGGGCCCCCGTCGGTGTGTATATCCAGCGGAATGGCGTGCCTTGCCAACATCATTTCAAGTTTTCTGATGACGCTTTCACTCGAAGTCTGTGTCAGACGCTCTACTTACGGATAATTTGTATATGCATCATACGCTACCACGTACGAAACTCCCGAGTGTTCACAGAGATCTACTCCCACCCTTTCCCACGGAAAACTTGGGGCAGGGCTGTTGATGACCGGCTCAGCCGGTTGGCGATATTCTTATTTATTTTATTTTATTTACAGATACTGCCGGTCCACATCAGGACCAATACAGGAGTGGTAACAATACATCAACATACAGCAAGCAGTCAACGGAACAATAGAATACAGCGATACGGCGATATATGCCCTATTGTTGAAAATATTCCGACACAAGTGCAAAATATGCAAACTGGCAGCACGTGCTGCACTTTGCACTGAACTGTTCCATCTGTTTCTGCATTCCCGGCCAATACATAAGAATCCTTGCTCTTGCTTTCGTTTTGTTGAGCCCGAGATGCCCCTCATGCAGGCATTCCAGCATTTCCCTGCGCAGTTGCCTTGGAAGAACCACTTTGCAACCCTTCATTAATACTCCATCTACGTACGACAGCTCCGATTTCACTGCAGCGAATGGACCCGTTATTTGACCTTGTTCTAAGCATGTTATTACTTGCCTCAGCTCTTCGTCTTGTTGCGTCTCTGCCTGCAGTTTTCTTTTCATCTTGTCACTGACGAGGCATTCCATGACTAGAGCAGCGTGCACGCTGACGCCCTCATCTTCGCTTGGCCGAATGTTGTCTTCAGCTGGAATCCGGGATAGCGCGCATCAGCTAGTAGCAGTTGTTTTTCTGGCACAAAGTGCAAGGTATATTCAAAACGCATCAGTCGCAAGAAGAATTGCTGCAGACGAGGCGACATTTCACAGAGTTCCTTTTTTGCTATTGCCGATAGAGGCTGATGATCAGTCTCTACTGCTATCTTTGTGCCAATAATGAACTCGCCAAATTTCTCGCACCCAAACGTGATTCCCAGCGCCTCCTTTTCAATCTGCGCGTATCTTGTCTATGTTTCCGTGAGCGCACGCGATGCATTCGCCACTGGCCGCCAGCCTTTATCATGAAGCTGCATCAGCGCGGCTCCCAACGCATTCCTTCAGGCATCGGTGCTTATCTTGATTTGTTTCCGTGGGTCGAAAACTGCTAGGACGGGTGCTGACGTTAGCAACGTGCGAATACTTTCCCACTCTTTCTGGTGAACGCTGCTCCATTCGAAACACGCAATTTCACGCATTAAACTGCGCAGCACCGCTGTTTTATTGCGATAGCAATTATATGGACACTTCAACCGGATTTCTGCCGTCGCCGTCGCCGTGAGGTTCCCTATAGATAAAATCTTCGCCGCGCGCCGTGTGCCCGAGCGGAAGCGTGCGGGGACGCGCGCTATCACAGAGAGCGAACGCACTCAATCACCCACGCGCAAGCAAGGAAGCGGGAAGCCAGCGCCGGAGGGAGCGCGGGGGGGGGGGGGGGGGCACTTCTACTCTGCCAACAAGCGCGCTCGTTTCTCGCCCGCACCGTCTCTTATCTCCACACGGCTCTGACCTTTATGCGCCGTGCACTCGCCGCTCAGTGTCCGTTGAAGCGATAGACCGCACGTATACCTTCGCCCGCTGCGGTGTATGCGACTCGCTGCCAGCGTTTTGACAGTCGTTGTCTGCAGTCGTTCAGTGTGATCTATTCATGTTTGTTTGTGCGCGCTCAGACCACGCTTGTTCATTCAGTTAGTAATAGTCGGGCCACATTTTCCAACGCACGCTACACATGCAATGCTGCCCGGATCGGCAGTGCAGCACTACAAGCGTGTCCCTTCGCACGCGCTGCCCACGGGAAGCGCTTCTCATCAACACCACCGTTTCACACGCGCCTTCTCGTGGTAATCGAGTCTCTCTTCATGTCGGTCTACTTACGCCGCAGCACACCTGCTTACTTAATCAGCTCATGTTTACTACAATTCATATTGCTACCAAAACCGCTCACCTTACTTCGTATAACATTGCTGTGTTGCTATCGCATTCATTGCTTCGCCCTTAGGGCGAAACTGTGACATTTTTTTTTCAGACAAATCAGGGATGTACAGTCTGTTTAAATCTCGGAGCGCATTGCATCGCGATGCGGCGAGCGCTGGAGTCGGGTGCCGGAAGTAGCTCGCGCAGGCGCAGACGCTCGAGGCGCGTTATCTTGAACCGCGTCGATTGCTCAACGCGGCTGGCCGCCAACCGGACCCTGTCTAATGCGTCACTGATTTCTCTGAAATATCTCCGAAGCAGAACTTAGACCAAATGTATAGTCTCAAGAATCTGTATCGCCCGTACGGGGTACTGAAAGTGCAAACTCTTGACGACGCATCGTCCAACGGTATTTGATAAAACCCCCGATTAGCGTCAAGTTTGCAAGTTTGCTGAACCACCTGGCTCCTGCTAAATCTACCTCGATGTCTTCGCTTCTGGGAAGCTCATACCGTTCGCGTTTGATGTTCTCGTTTATGCGCCGCGGATCCATGCAGATTGGAATTCCTCTGGGCTTCTTTTCAACAATGACCAGTAGACTCACCCACTCTGCCGGTTCCTCCATTTTCACGATGATGGCTTCGGCTTCCATGCGCTCCAGTTCCTTTCGCAAAGGGGCCTGTCTCGCGTGTGGCACTCGCCTTGCTGGCACCGCTACCGGCTTGACTCCGTCTATCATTGTGATCCTGTAGGGACGTTTGACACAGCCTGAGTCCTTTGAACAACTCCGGAATTATCTGGGGCGCGACCTTGTACGCGTTCCAAAATGGAACGGAGGCGGTCCGTTCCATCGAGCCGCACACGATTGGTCAATTTGATCGTCACGGTTCAAATTGACCAATCGTGTGCGGCTCGATGGAACGGACCGCCTCCGTTCCATTTTGGAACGCGTACAAGATCGCGCCCCTGCTCTCCCAGACTAGTCTGTCTTGAAATAGCGTGGCCGCGTGTCACCAGGCCGAAACACTCGCAGCATAGAGAAAGAAATTCAACAAGAGGGGACACTCAGCAAAAACTGGCAACAGGAAACACGTCACCATACGTCACGCTATACGTCTGACACCGAACGTTAGCTGCCGCGAGCATCGAAAAAAAAAGAAAGTGAACATAAGTTAACAGGCATTGATTTATTTTTTTTAATTCTTTGCCGCGGAAACTAAAACGTTTTGCGTATAAATTAACTTAAGCTTTGCGACTTATTTTCCTTGCCTTACCTAGCCACAGGTCAATGACGCGCCAGATACATGTCATCCGCCAGACACTCCCCCAAAGCCGCGGCGCGGCCGCGCGCGCGTTTGAGCGCTCGCCCGCGGCGACCCGTCTGTCCCCTTTTTTTTAAAGGTAGCCTGGTTTCGTGGGCTCCCGGCGTATTCTTGCGTTCCTTCTGCACTGGGACAAGACACCACTGCACTATTGGACTACGGCAAGGTGAGAAATCTTGTTTCACAGTCTACGACGCAACTATGCTTACGGCACGGGACCGAGACTTAAGACGCAGTTAACGAAAAACAGCTCGGCCATCCTGGCGCAGTTAATTTGAGTTAATGAATCGTGCTGAGACATGTTTCCGACGCTTCCTAGGGGATTATGGTAACTTATTTCGGTTTTTGAGCCACACTGGCCGCACAGGGCGCCGTGTCGCAATTAGCGAGAACTAACTCGGCCGTGGTGCGTATTCTAGTGCATCTTGCTAGGAGAAGTTTGTGCCGCTTTCTCTGACGCCAGACATTACTGAAAAGTAATTTAGTTACTTTCTGGGGTACTTTTGAGGCACGCTGGCCGCCCAGTGCGCTGTGACGCAGATAAGCAGCTCAGCCGTGGTGATAAAGTTAGTTTGGCGTGTAATGAATCTTAGAGGGACAAGTCTGTGACGTTTTTTGTGGCTCCGCAACAACATATACCTTCTTTCGGTACTCACGCCTGTTGAAAACGCGATGGGCCATGGCCAAAAGTGATAACATGGGGTGTGCTGCTGGCGCCGGCAGAACGCGCGAAAGATAACGCCGACGAACATATCAGAAACTTGTAATTCGAAAATTCCGTCTTCTAAAGGACAGAAAAAAGGCATTGCACCCACGCATTTGTCTTGAGTGCCTGTTGCGTCCGTCTCTATGTATGTAGCGTACCGTCGCGTCGCCCGAGGCCAAGTTTTGGAAACGCGATGTCGCCCGTGTATTTGTGCTGCCAAAGTGCAGGAAATAATGCCCGGAAATGGGGGAACGCTTGGAAATCGGATGTTTTCATATTTTATGGTATTGTTTGGGATGAGTCTGGTATTATCTACGCCATGTATGCAAAAGCGAATTGCTTTTGTTTGTAATGCCTCCCATTCACCGCTTTCGCACGTTTCGCCTCTACACGCAGTATTCCTATGTTTAAATGCCAAAATGACACATGCTTGTAACATGCTGTTACAAGCATGTGACACATGCTTGTGTCATGCTGTTACTTGCTTGTAAATGTAACATGCTTGTAATTTACTTTTTTTCAGCTGGTGCCGTCCGGTGGAGCTTCATACAGGAACTACTGCCTTACCTGCTGGGGTCACAACGTTGGATGAACGCACAAAAAGCGCGGAACGAGCTTTTATATAGAGCAAAATAAATATTTCCTCATTGCACAAAAGGACCCGCCGTGGTTGCTCAGTGGCTATGGTGTTGGGCTGCTGAGCACGAGATCGCAGGATCGAATCCCGGCCACGGCGGCCGCATTTCGATGGGGGCGAAATGCGAAAACACCCATGTACTTAGATTTAGGTGCACGTTAAAGAACCCCAGGTGGTCCAAATTTCCGGAGTCCCCCACTACGGCGTGCCTCATAATCAGAACTGGCTTTGGCACGTAAAACCCCATAATTTTAATTGCACAAAAGGTCTTGCGTCTGCTTTGTGCAATTGCACGTGGCACAGATTCGATGGGACTTTACGAGATCGTTCGCAATCATTTTTACTAAATAAACCAATTCTGCACGAAGAGCAAAAAAAAAAAAAAGAAAGGAGGGGGGGGGGGGGTGCAGCCGGCGTGCTAGCTTGCGTTCAAAATACGCGTGCCCAAAACCGAAACCGGAAGTGATTGAGGCCGACCGATTGGCACGCTGCAGTCAATTCGGCCACTGGGCCCTATGCGAGTATCCCCTCTTGTTGAATTCCTTTCTCTATGCTCGCAGGTTGAAACTCCCAACAACGCTTGCTTACCTTTCTTAACTATAAAGAATGTGACCTGCTGCACCAAGCGAAGTTTATTGTCATCTCTACATTTTTACAATTCACTGGTGTAACACCATTCATTTTTCTTGATATACTGGCATCTGTTTGAACACTATTACACACAATTATACACTAGGCATTTGTAACATAAAACTTGATCAGTTTCGAACAGTTATACAATGTTTAGGCTATTACATTGTACTTTCGTTCAGCCTTGCACAGTTATACAATGTTTAGTTTGACGCACAATACATTTGAAAATGCACTTGCAAATGGATCAGCCTTGTACTTTTATACAATGTTTAGGCTGCCCCTTATTTTTCACAAAATTGTTATTCTTTAAATGTTGTTGATGATTGATGGTTTGGGTGACATAATTCTTTGTTGCCCAGACGCAGTGGCAACGATGCTGTGCCGAAATGCTCAATCACATTTCCTTCATAGCTTGTAAAAACTGTCTTGCTTTGGCGCACTTTCGCAGCTGTTTTAAGCCTTGCGAAAAGCGAGTGAGGCAGCAAGTTTGCCTGCGCACCAATGTCGACCTTGAATGTCACTGCTTTCCTGCCTATTGTTGCATGAATTGTCGAGTCGCGACCCACCGTGCTTGCCACACCGCTTATTTGCACAGCCATAATTTGGAATTCATGTTCAGAATCTTCGTTTTCTTCGCGGGCGTCACGGTCCACCTCATTAACTTTTATCGCTCTGCAGCAAATGGCAAAATGGTTCTGCTTACCGCAGTTTCCGCACGTCTTTTTCCAGGCTGGACACTTCCTAGGTGGGTGGACCCAGTTGCAATAGGTGCACTGATGGGTGGACTTTTTCCGAGGTTCACTTCGGTCCCGTTTCTCCACTGCAGAGGCCTGCGCTGCTTGCTGTTTCTTGTCCCACAGTTGGTCGTGGCTGGCTGCCAGCTCAGCTGCTTTGCAAAGGTCTATAGCCTTGGAGAGGCTTAAATCTTTTTGCCTTAGGAGACGGCACCTGAGCTTTGTATCTTTCGTTCCACACACAAGTTGGTCACGCACCATTGAATCCCTCAGGTCTCCAAAGTTGCATGTCTGCGCCGCTATCTGTACATCTCTCAGGAATTGTTCGAATGTTTCATCTTGCTGCTGCGAGCGGGAACGAAAAACATACCTTTCGTACGCTTCATTGCGCTGAGGCGTGCAGTACTCCTCGAATTTTCGGACGATGAGCTCGTAGTCCTCCTGTTCCGCTGGAGCCAGCTGAAATGTGTTGTACACATCAATGGCCTCTTAATTTTCCAGCCACGTGTAGGAATACAGACGCCTTTTCCACACTTGTCTTGCTGTCCTTACCCGTCGCTTTGAAGTACAGCTGGACGCGCTGCTTGAACCTTTCCCAATTTGTGGCGACGTTCTCCGAGAGGAGGAGTCGGTCAGCGGGCGGAAGCGCTTCCATCTCGGTTGCACCGGGCGACGCTGGACGACGAGCACACCGCGCAACTGCGTGCGCACCGCATATCTGCGGCGAGCAACTTCTGACACCATGTTTCGTGTGATGACAGAGAGCGATGGGCTGACAAGGCAAGTCCTCGTTTATTATTCCGGGCTCCTTTTTATACTACACATTCTGGCCAGAGTTGCCAGACCATATGACGATACACTCACTGTGCAGTTTCGGGCCATAAACTCCTCCTTTATTGATTTTTTTATCTTGTCTGCTCACAAATTTTTCTTTTGATCGCTCCCTGTCACCCAGCATCAACTTTTTCCTGCCCTTATTTTGGGAATGCTTGACTATGGGACATCTTCATCGCAATAGTTTTGGTATTGCAGAGAGAACATTGGTTCCAGTGATTTTGTTCCTCCTATTTGACAGATTTCTGTGTTACGTATGTTACCAAGAAGCGCCGGATGCACCCCTGTTCCAAGACAACCCGCCATAGAAACAAGTACAGAAACAATTAAGCACATTAAAAAAAAACATCCTCGGGACATTGTAATTCAATACCTTCACTTTAAGTCGGGAAACATCCTCTGAGTGTGAAACTTGGGGTTATAGAGTCTCAGTGCTTGATACCAAGCTCGATTGATTCTCTTCGGAGAAGACTGCAATCCAACGAACGTCTTCTCCCAACGCATCTCGTGGCTGAAATGGCCGGTCCACGGCTCTTCGGCACGGTTCAGCAGAACCGTCTATGATTCCTCTTCACAGGAAGGCAGCCCTTTGATGATGGGGCCACTACATCCGTTATGTCGGTTTATTTGACTTGACCACTCTTCTGCCGCCAGGTCGGTGTTTTTCCAGAACGTCGACGCATTTCTCTTTGTCAGCGACGATTACACGGCCATCTAGCAAACAAAGTTTGCTCTATTTTTCCTGCGTCTTCGTCTCTGCCGAGAGCCTCGGTTATTTCTGTATGTATATGTTCGTGTAGGGCAAAGCCGTTCGCGGGGCAAATACAATCACCGACCCGCAGCCGGCACCAAACCTTCCAACTAACAACGTCTACTCGTAGTACGCTGACAAAAGTTCAATGTAACGACATGGCAACAATAAAGGTAGACAATATAGAGATGTATATATATCTAAGCGCTATTTCTTTTATTTGCATACCATATTCCTCACACACAGCCATCGTACTGCGATAACGCGCCATATGTAACAGCACATTTCGCAATGGACATTAGGTTAATGTGGGTGTCGTAGGATGCGGATAACTGGATATTTATGTGAGAGGTATTTGTTTCTGTTCTCTGGAAACGATCATTAGGTGTCTGTCGATTAGGTGTCTGTCGATTAGGTGTCTGTCAGAGCAGTCGACAAGTAACAACGAGCGCGTAGCAAAAACAATGCTTGGGGGCTTAGCATTGACATACTCCTTTAACAGAAAAGCAGGTGCAATTTTGTTAGGGGCGGAATTGTAGTTTGCGCTCACGCTAGATTTGTTCTCTAGGGGGAAGGGGGGGGGGGGGGCAATATTTGGTACGAACACTCGAGTGCGACAACAAATTATACAGTTCACTATGGGTATGTTTCACGAGGAGTTCATGTTTATAGCTCTTTTCTATTCGCTACAGAACTGCTACACATTCGTAGTCATTCTTGTTTGGCACCTGGACTTAACCTGTTTTGATTACCGACAACTTTTCAACTCAAGGCCCTAAGTGATCTTGAATTCACTGTAATTATACAGGGCTTTTCATAAACTCTACCCTGTTACTGGCGAAACAGTGGTGGCAGCGGCGGCAATATATTAAAATGATCAGCATTCTTGAACCTCCTCAGGAACATTAAGAGGACGGACGGACGGACGACGGACGGACGACGGACGGACAGACGACGGATGGACGGATTCTTACGCCGAGCCAGTGACCGTAGTTGTCTACTACCTTGGGTTGTATACTATATAATATATCATGTGCTCGTAGTCAGGATACCGTCGTGGTCATTCCATGCACTCGCAAGCATACGCCGGTGCAAACAGTGCATTGGGTATAAGCCGAGTATCTTAAAAAGAACTCGCAACAATTTTTGTCGTCCTATTAAGATTCTTAGGAAAGATCAAGTACTTCCCGCAATCCGTGCCGGTGTCTAACCGTTTTCCTTTCACGCTAACTTGAATGACTGGGTATGGAACACTGTGTATATCCCCCTCTGAATTTGCTGCTGGGTACGAGCCGCGTATTCATTGGCAAAAGGAGACTAACATTTCTCCATTGGATATAAGAGGTTCCTTTCACGCCTAATTGGTCCACTGCGAGTGTTGCGTTCCTTAGTTATCTCTAACTAAGATAAAGAAGATGCGTATATCTCCCAATATGTTTTTAAGATACGGTTCTTCAGTTGTCAGTGCGGTTTCCGTGAATATATTTTTATTAGAACACACACACACACACACACACACACACACACACCGGTCCACCGACCGAAACTGTTGGGAAAATAATAAACCTAAGATAACCGCGAAGTTGTGCTTCTGATTTTCCTAAATACGCTTGGCCCATTGAAAAATCCAGTTACTATATATATATATATATATATATATATATATATATATATATATATATATATATATAGTCTAAATTTACGTCTAAGCTTGCGTCATGCGTGCGTTCGTGCTTGCGTGTGTGTGTGTGCTTGCGTGTTGACTGCATGACTGCAGGTTCACGAAAATGTCAAGGATAACAACAAGAAAGCAATGGCATGTCGACGGTGGCAGTATGGCGATGACGGTGACGCCACGGCGTCGTATATACGTATAGGAAGACGTGCGTGGCATCTGTTGCTCCAGGCTCTTCCCCACACCCGTCGCATACCCAGGTGCATCGTGCAAAAAATTAGCCGCAAAGTCGATGGAAGAAGGAAAGAAAGCTTGGCATTACAATGTGGTTTCTGTCAAAGCATGGCCGAGTGGCCACTATAACGCCTGTCATGTTCAGATTGTTCTCGCAAGCTGCAGAGAAATTCAAACTGCAATCTATCTTGATTTTACATGGCAAAACTTTCGCACAAAACTGCGCTCACAAACGGCATCGTAGAGCGCGCCTGCACCAGAGACTTATTCAAATATTTGTAAAACACATTCAACAGCTCAAACGCCCACGTTGTTAACGTTGCTTCCTGTATAGAATCGGAAAACTGAATATGCCACTAGACCGCACGAAAATCGAATTGGCGCAACCGAATCTAAACTTGCAGTGTGAAAACTGAGGAGGACGATGTCTTCGTACAGCTTTTTTGTGTATTAGTTTATTATTTATTTATTTTTTATTTTTGGTTTGAAATATTTTGTGTGTTGTACGGGTGTAAGCTGCGAGAAGCAATGGATGGGCATCTTCCATAGTGGTCTGACAAAAAGAAAGTTATATCTACATGTCACATATCTGAAGACGGATTTTGGGGTGAGGGAGAGGGGCAATAATAGCAGAAAAAGTTTAGCTTGTATAAACATTTATGCAGTTTGTTTTTTCTCTCATCCGGAAAAGAAGTGCATTCCGTGGGCAGCGTGCATTGCACACCGGGGCTGGCTTTCCAGCCTGAGTTTTCTTTCTACTATGGCCTTAACTCGCATTCAAAGAGGAGTGCTTCGGCACCACTCCAGCGCGTTTACACTGCTGCCGTTAACGTTTGTCTACAACGTAAACTTTCAGGGACTGTTTTTCTAGGCTTATCCAAGCGGCTCCCTTTTGATACGTTACGTGGTACAAACGCGTCGTGTCTAGCAGCCTCATTTTCAGGCTGTCATCGAAGCAGACATGAAAAATTAGGAAGGAAATATTTTCAGTAAAATCTCTAACGGCGTCTCACAGAGAAACCATTTCCTCGGCTTCCCGATGTCAAAGAAACGGCAGATCCCACGCCCTGTGCGAATTGTTGCTATGCGAAGCAGTGTGCGAGGAGCCTACCAAGTTAATGAAACAACCCTGGGAGCACCAAGACGTGAGCAGCTGTTTCATGACCTACATGACACGCATGTAATGGCACTCATGCCATGACCTATTATTTGTGTTCATCATACACTCTTGTTATGCAATGCCAATTTTGGTACATACCAAGCTAACGAAACGACTGAGATCACAAAGACGTAGGCGGCTCGATAGATAGCTAGATAGATAGATAGATAGATAGATAGATAGATAGATAGATAGATAGATAGATAGATAGATAGATAGATAGATAGATAGATAGATAGATAGATAGATAGATAGATAGATACTCTTAAAGTGGTAAATGTTCGCCAAGAATTGCTTCGCATTTAAAAGACCGCAAAAAAGCGTGATTTTTCTTGTCACGAAGACAAAAAAATTCAGTTGCCCTTCTCCTGTCGAGAAAATTGGGGAAAGCGAAGTTTGTCGTGTGTGTACTTACGTACTACTTTTCCTTCCCTTTCCTTATACTTTTCCTTCCCTTTCATGCAACTTTTCCTTCCGTTGCGTTTTTCGATTCTCTGTCCGTCGCTGTTGTCACTTGCGTTCGATGTCTCGAGTTTGCTCGGCGGCGTTGTTCACAGCATTCCCCCGCCATAGCCGCTTGCGATTCTTCGAAATTAAATCGCTTAAAAATTAAATCTGTCCGTCACGTAAGACAATGAATGGCTCATACCCCTTCACGCAATGGCTCACACTGCCGTAAATGCGCGGTCTCCCTCCCCATTACGACGACAGAAGAGAAGAGAACGCTGGAATGACGCCGAATGTGGGAGCAGCGGCGTGCACGAGCGCGTGCCGAGTACGAACACGAGCGCAACCCGAGGGGTGCCAACGAGCTAGCTGCGTAAGAAGACAACGACGTTCGGGCTATTGCTGATGATGAAACCACGTATACCACGTACACCAACCCCGCCACAAGTCAGCCTATAAAACATCGTTTCAAATTAACACACTTTAGCACAACCCAAAAAGGGTGAAGGCGAAAGCCTGCGCGTTCAAGAGACAATAATTAAATTACTTGACATTCTCATTCGAATGCGTTGTTACTTCTTATTACTTGTTTTTCCGACAACAGATAGGGCGTTCGAGTGCCCCAGTTGACGCTACCTTAATCAACTGTACCTTAATTAACCTCGCCCTAATTAACTCCAAAGGTCGAGAGTGCAACTCCGACGAGAGGTCGTGGGTTCGAGTGTCTTACTTAACTAAATATTAAATAACTGTGTCTTAATTTCGTTCGCCTTACCGCGAATGGTGGTGGGTTTGACTCCCACATAAATTTGAGGGTTCGAATCCCCCCGAATGTCATGGCTTCGAGTACCTGAATGAACTCTATCTTAATTAACACGGTGACCCGCGCACCATCACAATTGTTTCGTGAGCGTTGCTTGACCTGCACACCGTCAGAATTGTTGCGTGAGCGTTTGCATATAGATAAGGCAATATGTCGGGTCATTGTGATAAGTAAACTACTACACCGAGTCGTCATCGTGTACGATTTCGCTTCGACGACATGGTTTTCGCTCAAGGACGTTGAAGGTCAATTGAACCATGAGACAAACGAGGTGTGTTCAAAAAGAAACCGAACTTTTACAATAGCGTGCCAACCGGCAGAGGGAGGGCGCTGCGGCTACTCAACGGCAGGCTTAGGCAACAAACTGTCATTTGCTGCGTTTCGCTCTTACCGTTAGTTGGAGAGCTACAGCCGCTGAAATGAGCACGTGCACAAGTTGTCCATTGGATTAGAGCTTGAAGAAGAACGTGTCTGTGTGAACTTTTGCTACATAATTGGCAATACTTTAATTTAGACATTTCAATTGCGTATAACTAAGCCAACGGGGAAGATTGTATGAGTCTTACGCAGTGCTCAGAGGCGTACCAACTATTTCTCGAGCAGGAGGGGGGGGGGGGGGGGCAAACCGCAGATCTAACGCTCAACGCTCTCTCTCTCTCTCCATATATATATATATATATATATATATATATATTAAGTACTATTATAATAAGTGAAAAATCCTGGAAATGCATCTGTCAGGTATATTTATTCATAACAATAGACCTATTTCTCAATAACACATGGTGAACCATCGAGGCCCGAAAAATTATTTGAATTTGCATTTATTTCTTGTCGCTATAAAATCTATATGTGATGCAGGGACAAATGGCATTGTGTGCCTAGAGGTCCCTGATCCAACCCAGTAGCAGCAGTGCAGCTCAGAAAAAAAATGCACATATGTTGCAGTCAATTTTACTGATTAAACAAATAATTTTACTTGGTGTTTAAGTCTACAGCATAAATGTGTCGCTAGTTAAGGTAATAGTGCTGTCGAGGTTACACAGAACGAAGTACAATCAACATAAATTACTCTCAATACTAAAAAGAAAAAGACGGCAGAGGTGTGCGAACTTAGTGAATTACAAACCGATATTTAGTGAAGCTGGTTTCTTTTTCAAACAGTTGCACTAAATGTTTCAGTTTCCTGTAATTACATCGCATGCTTTGAAAAGTAACCCATATATTAGTGTTCCGTTTTAAACCTTGTCCCCGTTTAATGCGTTGAAGCACTGCTTGCTGGGAATTTAAAAAAAACAGTAATTCATCATACACATCTTACTTCGTCACAAAATTTCATTATCCCCATATTTAAACAAGATGCCTTGTTTAGCTCACCGAAGACACCGGAGAAGCAACCTATACGCATCCCGTATGGTGCACGGGAACAAATGGGAATACAAGGGTTTATCTGCAACACTTGCATTTAAAGCAGAAAAGTGAGATTTTCGCAACGCATTGCGCTTAAAATTATCCCTATTTTCATGAAATTTCAAGTCCATATCTCATGCAATTGTTTTAGTAGTCGGGGAAAGCGGCGGTATGGCACCCTGGAACACTTCAATATGTAACTTTCTACAAAGGCTTGCAATGAACCTACACAGAAAAAACATTTATCGCTCGTCACTCAGGATATTTTTTCGTACTTCGAATAAATATTAACACCGTGCCCCGCATAGTTTACTGAGGATACGGGATCAACAACTAAATGCCGTGTATAAAGCATAAAAACTGGGGGAAATTAAGTATTCAGTAGCGGTTTTTCGAGTACAAGCAACCACTACAATTCAAATTTTCGGAACACGTCACAATAGGGTGGTCTTCATTTCTTCAAAATATAAAATATCTGCTGTTCTTGCTCCTGCTGCGAAACAAGTAGTAGGATAGCCCTTATTCAAAAACGGCGTGAAAATGAAATCGATAAAAGCAGAAGTGACGCAGGCCTTTAGAAAAAATTCAGTTAAGTGTTTTATTGGCACTGAAATGGCTCTGCACGTTCGACCGAGGTCACTTTCACGAACATATCACCTCGCAGACCCTCATGTAATGTCCCGTTCTGGGACCTTTGAGGTATCATGAATAATTGAACTTGCATATAAAAGCCTAATCCGTTTTAAACTATAGTATACCAGTGCTATCTATGACAACCACCAGGTTAATATGATTAATTCTCTTGAATCGGTTCAGAACCGTGCTGCCAGGTTCATTCTTTCTGGCTACTCCTATAATACAAGTGTATCAGCCTTAAAATCCCGGTTGTCTCTTCCCTCGCTCACCTCCCGCCGCAAAAAAGCTCGTGTTATCTTATTTTTTAGGTTCTTTCATTCGCTGCCCACAGGTAACAAAATCATCATTCCAGCGCATCGTTTCTCCCGCCATACACATCACAATGCTGTTTATCTACCACTCGCCCATTCCACCACGTATCAGCGTTCTTTTTTTCTGCACACAGCCCGAGAATGAAATACCCTTCCTTCTGACATCGCCCTAATCACCGACATTTCCCGTTTCACAACTGCTATTGAAGACCAATTTTCAAGTCGCGCCACCTAACCAGTTCCGCCATTTTTCTACGTGCCCACCCCTCATGTAATGTCCCGTTCTGGGACCTTTGAGGTATCATGAATAAATAAATAAATAAATAAATAAATAAATAAATAAATAAATAAATAAATAAATAAATAAATAAATAAATAAATAAATAAATAAATAAATAAATAAACGATAAGTCGTGATTACACAAAGAAATTCGGCAGCTAGACCTGTAAGGGGTTTGATTAGATTTCTGATGGTGATAAGATATATATTTATACTGCAACGCTACGTAGACTATCGCTGGACGGAATAGTTCCAGCATTTGAAAATCCAATCATTTCATGCGGTAAGGCACACCCATCGTTGGGCCCGGCTGATTAAAATACTTTATCCGGAGCTCTCCTCTCGCCCGAAGTTTAAGTATATCCAAGAGCGCCAGAAAAGCACTCGCGGCGACACCACCTCTGCGCCCACCTTTCTTCCTGAAGCACTTGTGTGGCTCTCAGTTCCTTCCGCTGCACCTGGTCTGTCTTCCAAGTTAATGCCCAAGTATGAAAGTCCCTACCGCATCGTCGAGCGTGCATCACCCGTCAACTATGTGATTAAGCGCGTTTAACCATCTTCGGACATGCGCCGTCGCGGACGCGACATTGTCGACATCGAGTGCCTCAAACCGTATTATGATCCACTAATAGTGACGAACTGTTAGGTCGCCGGTCGGCTCCCTTTTTAGTCCCCGAGGTAATTGTAGTGAAGAAGAGGGACGATGCATTGGGGCATCCTTACCAGCGCTGTCTAGTGGGTCAGTCTCTCCAGCGCATCGCTCAGAGTACGCCGCTCGCGCTTGTGTGCAATAAACGCCTTTACAAGCCGATTGTTTTGTTTTTTTTGAAGTATGGTTAGGGGGTAATTTGTAACTGCGGGAACTGTCCAGTGCCAGGACTTCTGCTCAATGCAAGCGTGTCTGGCGAATCTCGCGCGTCGCCCGCTACACCGCGTCACGAGGAGGCACAATACTCGCTGCCCAAACCGGGGATACGTAGTAAAGAAAAGCATTATTAACATGGTTACTCTGTTAAGAAATAAAATTTAGCTTCAGCTGTTGTTTTGTTGGACTTTCCAGTGTGTAGCCGAAAGTGCCCGCTTTCGAAAGTTGGGGGGGGGGGGGGCAAATGGCATACTTTGCCCCCCCACTTTTGACAGTGGGGGGGGGGGCAAGTGCCCCCCCCCCCCCCGGTAGATACGCATATCGCAGTGCTATGAGTGATTTAGGCGCTTTGGTCACGGCAGAATGTCGGTCGGGGACGCTCCAAAGCCTGGACGACTTTCCACATCATCAAATGATGAACATGTTGAGAGAGTTCGTGCTGTGATTCGTGGAAATCGTAGTTTAACTGTTAGAAAATTTGCTCACGAAGTGGGCGTCAGCGCAGGATCATGCCATCAAATTTTAAGTGACAAACTTGAGATGCATTGTGTCCGTGAGAAATTCGTGCGGCGTTTGTTGACTGACGATCAGTAACAGATCCATGTTGAAATCAGTGAGGAACTGATTGCCAATGACAATGAAATGCTGGAAAATGAGGGTAAGCGAAGCTTGTCCTGGGTGCACCTTGTGTTTGACGGTTATGATTCTTGTGAGTAACTTCAGCGTGACCAAGAGAAGGTCAGGTGATCTGCTCGCCGTTGGCGGAGTGCCGCAGCTTCAGCGGTTCGCACCGTAGGATCGGCCAGTCGACGACGCGCCCTTTCACGGGTGATCTCGCGTCGGCACTCGGCGAGAGCTGCCTGTTGTTCGGGGGTACGCACAATGCGCGGCCGTCCCATCGGCTTTTCGAGACTGAACTGAACGGAAACGAAGCGGGCGCAGTGCGCGCGAAAGCATTTCCTGCCCTTTCTCTCCCCGGCGCCGGTGAGCCGCCGCTGGAGCCGGAGCTTTAGCGTTACATCGCCGGTGCAGGCTAGCGTATACAAGCTTCGTATGAAAATTCCCTAAGAACATCATAACAGGTGATGAGACGTGGGTTTATCGCTTTGATATTGAAACGAAGGTGCAGTTGTCGCAGTGGGCGGGCGACGGTTCTCCTCGTCCAAAAAAGAAAAAGCATGCATGAGATGGTGAAAGATCAAGGTTATGTTGGTTGTGTCTTCAAAATTAAATTGCTTCAAAATAAATCTGTCCGTCATGTAAAACTTGGCGGACGCTTAAGCTTCGCTTTTAAGAGTGGAACGCGATAGCATTCAAAGATCCCTGACTGCTTCTCACGCTTCCCGACAACTGCAGGTTAAGCAGCCGTAATGGTTACCGGGAAACACTCGCGGCGAACGCTATGCACGAAGGCGAGCTTTCCGGTAGAAACGCGGCCTCTTGCGTGGGGCGATCCCGGAGATATTGCACTGCCGCGCCAAAAAACTTGCATAATTTTCAGTTTTCCGTGAGTGTTTTGTACTTTTAATATTTCAGTCTGAAATGATTTAACATAAAAGGCATGCACTGTGGGTGTTTTGTTTCATGACATTTGTTTGTGAATTGTCATTCTCAAACTTCTGAGGAATAGCTTGGCCAAGAATGCAAGACAAGGTATGAGCAACAATAATGATAGAATGGTGTGGCAATATAACCCGCATATACCGCATGTCGTATAAGAAGGCGTGGCATATACATGTACCTAAATATATTCGGAGGGCCTGCGTGGTTGGGGATGATTTTCTCCGCCACCCGCCGACATCGCATGCCGACGCCGCTTGCCGATACCGGATTTTCTGCGACATGGGGCCCTTAACACGTTAAATACCGAATCGGTCATATTTCCTGAAGCAGTGACTCATACCTCCGTAAACGCGGCCTCACCATTACGACGACAGAAGAGAAGTGAAATTCTACGCTGTAATGGTGAGTGTCAACGGAGCTAGCTGTGGAAGAAGACGGTGACGAACGTAGGAGCAGTGGCACGAGCGCGTTTGCGCGGTTGCGCCGAGGAGCGTCAACGAGCCAGCTGTGGAAGAAGACGACGCTCGAGCCATTGATGATGATGATAGTTTCTGCATACAGATAACAGACGGACGAATCGGCTAGTCATATACAGCTTGGCTTTAAAAGAATGCTGCTTTGCGGTCGTAATTCCATCACATACAATATTACCGCGTTCACATTTCTTGTTGATGAGGGAACTTTCTTCTCTTTTACTGCACAAGGAATAAAGGTGCCAGAAAGGGAGGCACCGGAGGGACAGTTTGAACCCTTTCAGCGTCACTGATGACGTACCGGTAGGTTTCGACATTTTAGTCACGCCATGTTCTTTTTGGCATTCCGTATGTCAGATAGAAATGTGGGGACCACACTTAGAGAGCATTTGCCGTTATCCGTCTCATTTTTTTTCATTTCTGCCCACCACAAATGAATCATTGTGCTCGTTTCATAACATCTGATAAAAAAGTATATAGTGGGGCTGAGTCAGCTCCGGAAAAAAAAACCGACACTAAAAGGGTTAACGGCTTTGAAAATACACAAGGCGCATTTCGTCTCATTTTCATCGTAGTTCAATCCAGAAATTCTTGTTTTTTAAAAATAATTTTGCAGCCTACGTATACATTTGTTTTGGTTTACTGGCCCAGCAGCACGGTGCGCGAACTCAGAAACATAACTTCTTGTTTTTCAAAATAATTTTGCAGCCTACGTGTACATTTGGTTTGTTTTACTTGCCCAGCAGCATGGTGCGCGAACTAAGAAACACAACTTCAGTTTAGGGCCGTAAAAAAAAAAAAAGCAATTGAACTGTCCTGCGCGTGTCGTCCTAGTGTGTCTTCCTGTCAGTTCCTGATTACGGCCAATGCTAACTATGAGTATTGCAGGAAGTAGGAATTCGAGCCAGATGTTCGCTAATCTTAATCAGAGCTTTATTCACCGAAAATGTTTGGTTAAAGTGAAACAGAAAACACGACTTCCCCGGTGTCACATGTCATGCAGACAGCATAGATTGCAAAGTAGTCATGTACAAGCACCAAATTGTTCAATTTCCTGTTCTTTTGCTGTTGGTGTCCCATGGAATTAGTTTTAAATAGGATCGACAGCACGATAGATTCAATCTTAGTTCACTGTCCTATTGAAGGATGCCTAGAATTGCAATCCGTCGCGAAGAAGATCACAGATAAACAAGCCACAGTTTCGAGTTAGATTGAACTTTTCAGTGAAGTTTTGGCTTCAACCTTGGCTGGTGCTATGATTTTTTTTAGAAAACTTTAATTCGTTGTGAAGCAAAAATGAATACTAGCATAAAATTATTCCTTTCGTGCTGTGGTTGGAGGTCATTACCTTTCATGAGCCCTCAGAGGGAGCCTATGTTGCAAATTTGTTAGAAGTCTCCCATCATCTGCAGTCAAGGCTATAATTTTAACTTAGTACAAAGACAAATACATGAAGCTCACATTTACATAAGGCTAACTTGGCATTATGCGTGGTTCCGCTGATATTTATTTCGTCAGAAAATGCACTCTCAGAACGCCAGAAGGATGAAATTTTATTTACGCACGGACTATTCAAAGCAATCATTACTGAGCTGGGTGTGCCCCAGTAAATAGAGCATTCAGTTCTGCTGCACTTCGGCGTGCAGACCTGCCGACTTGAGTTTTAGGTTATATTGGGAATGAATGGACTACAAGAAATATACATTTTTTCCGAGAGTCCGAGGTTCGTGAACTTTTGTTGTAGACAGGAACAAACATCCGTTGTGCCATAACATACAAGCCCCGAAGGCAAACTACCCAGTCTTCTAAAGCAGCGCACACAGGCAACAGATCAAAGAACGCTACTAGAGCTTTCATCTAAAGGCCATGACGTCGGTATGTTTTGCTCTGGCAGATTGCTTTTGCATGGCGGGGCGAATACGATGTAATCAAATGGCTTCGCGGTGCGTGATTCCGTAGTAATTTGAGCTGATCTCGAATGCAAATACAGACAGCGACCATCAGAACATTTTACTCTACCGGGCGTAATGTAATTTGTCCGTACAATGGCATATGTTTTCGAGTGAAACGTCGTTGTGGATATCATTTAACCTCGGGGGACACCGAATGCTCGGGGGACACCGAAGACAGTTTTTTGCGATGTTGTGATAGTAAAATAAGATGAAGCTTCTGCAATTAAGTTCGGCTTCTTTAAGCATGCGAAGATAAGTTTGGGAGCTGTTCTCGGTTTTGTCAGTGTGACGTGACATATCAGTAAGTGTCAACACCGTGTGGAAACATTAATTCAAATTCCGAGATTTTAATAAACTTTATACATTGCTACATTGTAAGAGGTAACATTTATACAACTATGTTTGCTACCGTAGTTCCTACTTAGATGCAATTGAAGGATATTCTGGTTCCGCATACCATTTGCACAAGTCGCAGAAGTGCGGTTCTCAGTTGAGAACGGCAGTGAAGTTACGAGATCTCCTCAACACTGTAATTCTATCATCTTCAACATGGTAAGATAGTTAACATGATCGCACCCATTAAACTCATATTACCACAGCTACGTGAAATCTAAATTATTCAGCTCATTCTGTGCTTCTCTTGAGCCCATTTTATGTGTCAAGTCCTGTCGTCGATAAACTTCCTCAAAGCGTGAACGAAATACAAATGAATGAGGTACATCGCAACGTTAGATCAATCATTTACAATGACATAAGCGTTTCTGTCATTGAAGAAAGATTGTGAACTTTTTTTGTAGAGACCCGTAAGGCGACGTTCACCTCGAGCACCAGGGACATGACACAACGGGCGAAGTATGGTGGCATAAACACCACGATGCCTTAGTGGCAGCAACACAGGACCTTTCGGAAGCATAACGCACCCGCGGTAACAGAGTATCCGCTCGCGAATTGTCCGGTTGCCATTGCTGCGTATAAATAAGTATCACTCTCCAGTACGTGCCACCAGTTGTCCATCTAGAATATGAAGAGTGCTCCATGAGCAACCTTCGGCGGCATACAATAGCTGGCAGCGAGCTCAGGGCAATGTGCCGCCGAGCGTTGAAATATTTCTATAGTTATAACCGCACCGGCACTTTCGTGTGATCCCTGGACGCCCAGCAAAGCGAAAACCTTTTCTATAGAGCGAAGGGAGCTGAAGAATCTGGGAGTAGGTTGGTATCAGACAGGATCGGTGACGTTGCATTTACTGATCACAACGACGGTGCCTGCTCGTCTAGACGCTCGCATTAGAGTCGTGTCTGTGCTTTGTTCGGAGAATGCGAATCCGGCGGATCTGTCACTCATGTTTCAAAGACAATTCTTATACAGCGAGTGGGCATGAAGGCATTGTTGTCACGTACGCCTGGACAGGGTTGTCGGTAAAACAAGTGCAAGCTACTTGAAGACATTTCGGAGAGCGTGAAGGAGCGCAAAAAAACAACAACAATACACTCTTTCTGGAACTGAAGGTTAACACCATCGCGCAAAATAGAGCTAACGCGTAATTTTTCATGAAATTGTTTGTTGCTTTTAGTCTGTATTGCCCTTCTTTTACCTTTCGAAATCTCAGTATATTTAGGCCAGCATCGCGTGCGCCTCAAGTACGTGGAGTCCACGCTCCGCCGACTGACGCATGCTTCCGTGATTCTTGCCTCCCCCCCCCCCCCCCCCCCCCCCCCCCCCCCCCCCGAATTGCCTTTACACAAATTTACTCAGACCGATTTAGAGATGCAGCTGAGCTTAAGTCCTCCAACTTTTTCAGATATAAACCTCAGGTGTTGACGGAGCGAATTATTTTTGGAGCTTGCCGTAACCTATTGCTACGTCATGGGTTATAGAGACGCTACATAACAAGAGCGATAAATGCATTGATATTGGGGCAACTCAGTGCAGAAAATGAAGAAACAAGAATAAGAATACAACCTCGTACGTCAGCTTGCACTCCAACCGGATTCAACCTCCAGCATTTCCGCGACAAGCTTCTGCGGCCGCACACCGTCAACCCCTTCGTACCGCAAGTGCCTGTCCCCTACTGTTGCTCAGTATAATGCTTCTGGTATAATGTCATTGGTAGTAACGCTCGTGTCATCTGTTAATATTCCACGAAAGCAATACTTAGAGCAACAGCAAGAGAGCGTTACGTGCTAGGAATTCCTAAAACATATTGCCACGCGCCTTCAAAGGGGGCTGACGACGTTTATTGAGAGCAGCTGGGCTCTGGAGAAAACGACGGCGAGAGCTAACTATGGAGCTATGCGGTTAGCATGTGCACTTCTTTCTTCTTGCGCCTCTGCGCTTGCCATGTTCCCACTACTACAGGTGGCATTTCCCCCCTTCCTCGGAAAGAGCATCGGCTCGATGCTCAAGAAGTGGTGTGGGAAAGTAAAAAAGAACATCAAAAAACAAAAAAACAAAACACGCTCAATGAAGATGCTCGCGCACAGAACACAGTGAGAGCTACAGCAGCGTAGCTAGAAACAATTCTCTACCTATCTAGAAACAGAGAGGTAAGTGCATTAGGTGCATATGGGAGCGTAAAAATCACGAACGCGCCACGTAGGGCTTCATGCGTACGACATGAACTACGTCAAAGCTATGTGGTTGTCTACGGCGTGTTTGCGCCGCACTGTCTGGAACGACTTCATAGTTCACGTCACTAATGCGGCGCAGCACTTTGTATGGGTCAAAATACCGGCTGAGCATCTTTTCACAAAGGCCACGGCGGCGAACATGGGGTCCACACCAACACTTAGTCTCCGGGACTGTAGTGCACTTGCCGGTGACGGATGTTATAGCGCCGTGCATCTGTATGTTGCTGCTCACCGATGTGCAGCCGCGCGAGCTGGCGAGCCTCCTCAGCGCGCTGAGCAAATTCGTCGGCGTCAGTAGTTAGGTGCTCGGCGTCGTGGCACGGAAGCATAGCGTCCAGCATCGTCTGTACTTCGCGGCCGTAGACAAGGCGAAATGGCGTGAAGCGCGTTGTTTCTTGTACGGCGGCATTATAAGCGAAGGTCACATAAGGCAGGATCCGATCCCATGTTTTGTGCTGGACGTCGGTGTACATAGAGATCATGTCTGTGATGGTCTTGTTTAATCGCTCCGTAAGGCCGTTGGACTGCGGATGGTAAGCGTTCGTCTTTCGATGCCTGGTGTTGCTTAGTTGAAAAATTTCATCCATGAGCTGTGCCGTGAACGCCGTTCTTCTGTCTGTCATAACAGTGGATGGGGCACCATGGCGTAATACAATGTGACAAATGAAGAACTGCGCTACCTCAGAAGCCGTGGCTCGTGGGAGCGCCTGTCTCGAAATAGCGGGTTAAATAGTCAGTGGCGACAATCACCCACTTGTTGCCGTCGGTTGACAGAGGAAAAAGCCCAAGAATGTCCAAGCCAACTTGGTCGAATGGCTTATGAGGTGGTTCGATGGGTTGTAATAACCCGGCGGGCTTCAGGGGTGGTGACTTTCGCCGCTGACATTCACGGCAGCCTTTAACATACTGTTTGACGCTTCCCAAAAGCCCGCGCCAGTAATACATCTCGCGCACTCTAGCAAGTGTTCGTGAGGAGCCGAGGTGGCCAGATGTATAGACTCGTCGTGGCAAGCGAAAAGAATATCATCCCGCAAGTCTTTGGGAACTACTAGGAGGTAGGCACGGTCATTCGGGCGTGCGTTCTTCTTGTACAGCACATTGTCTCGTAGACAGAAGGACGTCAAGACGCGGCGTAGATGGCGTGGTATGGTTGTTTGATGGCCCTCTAAGTGGTCGATGAGAGGTCGAATTTCAGCGTCGTCACGCTGCCATCTGACCAAGTCCGACCTAGTAACGGCGCCCAGGAAGCCGTCGTCGTCCTCTGACTGTCGACTTATAGATTCGGCGGGAGCACGAGACAACGTGTCAGCGCCTTCGTGCTTGCGGCCAGACTTATAAACTATAGTGACGTCAAGTTCCTGTAGCCGCAAGCTCCAACGTGCCAGTCGTCCTGAATGATCACGTATGTTCGCCAACCAACATAGAGCATGGTGGTCTGTCACCACTTTGAAGAGACGGCCGTAGAGATAAGGGCGAAACTTCGTGATCGCCCAGACGACCACGAGACACTCTTTTTTCTGTAGTAGAGTAGTTCGCCTCGGCACGGGACAGCGAGCGGCTAGCATAACCTATTACTTTTTCAATGCCGTCTTGACGTTGGACGAGTACTACGCCAAGGCCGATGTTACTGGCGTCAGTATGCACCTCGGTGTCAGCCTCTTCGCCGAAATGTGCAAGTACGGGTGCTGACTGCATGCGTTGTCGTAGTTCAGCGAAGGCCGCCTGTTGCTCATGCGTCCAGGTGAATGCCGTGTCATTCCTGGTAAAGCGAGTCAGGGGTTCCGCTATCTTGGCGAAGTTGTCGATGTAGCGGCGATAGTACGCACACAAGCCCAGGAAGCATCAGACAGCCTTCTTGTCGGCAGGAGGAGGAAAAGTTGCTACAGCGGCAAGTTTGTCGGGATCGGGTCGAACTCCTTTGGCGCTGACGACGTGTCCGAGAATTTTCAGCTCTTCAAAACTGAAGTGGCACTTTTCTGGTTTAAGCGTGAGATTAGCCGATCGGAGCACTTCTTACACATGCCGCAAGCGATGAAGATGTTGCTCTAATGTTTTAGAAAAGACAACTACGTCGTCTAGATACACAAGGCAAGTCTGCCACTTCAATCCAGCGAGGACAATATCCATCATTCGCTGGAAAGATGCTGGGGCTGAACACAAATCGAAAGAGAGCACTCTAAATTCGTAAAGGCCGTCGGGAGTCAGAAAGGCTTCTCGCGGTCTCGTTCGTCTACCTCGATCTGCCAGTATCCACTTTTCAAATCGAGTGACGAAAAGTACTGGGCACGCCGCAGTCTATCTAACGAGTCGTCGATACGTGGCAGTGGGTACACGTCCTTTTCAGTTACGTTGTTGAGCTTCCGGTAGTCGACGCAAAACCGTAGCGTTCCGTCTTTCGTTTTGACAAGAGCGACCGGAGACGACCATGAGCTGTTGAAAGGTTCGATCACGCCGTCTTCAAGCATCTCTTGTACCTGCGTATGAATCGCTTCGCATTCCTTTGCCGACACGCGGTAGGGCTGCTGGCGTATCGGGCGTGCGTCCTCGCATGTGATGATCCTGTGCCTTGCAACTGAAGTCCGGCGTACCTTAGACCAACTTGCGAAGCATGCCCTTAATTCTAGCAAGAGCTCGTGCAGTGCTGCCTGTTTGTCTTGAGATAACTCTGAAATAATGTCGACATTTCCCAGTGACTTGTCAGCCATCCTCACTGGTTCAGGGGCAAAACATTCAGCAACGTGTTCTATTTCTTCGGCAAGCGCTACCGAAGTACCGCGGGAAAGGTGTCGATGCTCGTTACTAAAGTTAGTGACTAGCAACTTAGATCGGTCATCACGAAGCTGTAGCACACTCCTGGCCGCACAAACACCTTGCGTCAGTAGATGTGCTCAGTTACTTTCTGCGACCACTCCACCTTCGCGCATTCCACCGCACATCACTTTGACTAGAACACTGGCTCGGGGAGGAAGCGTAACACTTTCGGCGGAAACACGAAGCGCGTCGTCACGTCGTTGCTTGGTCGGCTGAGAACGTGACTACACCTCCCCGTAAGTCAATAACAGCGCCGTATTCCTGCAGGAAGTCAACTGCGAGAATAACGTCGCGGGAGCATTCTCGTAGAACAAGGCAACTCGCCACGAATGTCGATCCTCGAATCCAAACTCTGGTCGTGCAGGTTCCCAGTGAAGTAACGACGTGACCACCAGCCGTATGAATCTGCGAGCCCTGCCAAGGTGTAATTACTTTCCTCAGAACGTCGCCATCTTCCCGCTTAATATATAATAGTCCGCTCCGGTATCCACTAAAGCGCTTACCGCGTAACCGTCGATCACCACAGGTATGTCGAGCGAAAGCCGGTCATTCCGTTCAGCTGCAGTTGATGTCGGACCGGTACCCTTCGTTACTCGCGTCGATCGGAGGTCTTCAGTGCGTCGACTGCCAGCGGCCTTGCCCCCAAAGGTCGCTGTAGTTAGTTTTCCCGGCGGGGACTTGGCGACCGTCTGCTCGAATACCGCTGGGGCGATGGTGAAAATCGCCTTGGCGACGGCGAGCGCGACTGCCACCCGGTAGGCGGTGGCATGCGTTGCTGAGCCAGATAATCTTCAATATCCCGAGGTCGTTGCCCCAGTCGGGGTGGCGGCGAATAGGCGGAAAAGCACCGCAACCCGAGGCGTCAGTATGGGGACTGGCGGTACAAATGATCTGCCTTACCACAGTGGAAGCACAGAGGACGGCGATCCGGAGTGCGCCAAACGTCTGACTTCCGAGGGGACATGCGTCGATCGTCGGTGTAATGTACTGGTAGCTCCTGCAGAAGCGCAACCGGAGGAGCGGCCCTGAGGAAACGGTGGAGGCGTGCGTCGTTCCTCGATGTACGGCACCTGTTGGGCTGGTGGGAGTGCAACCAAATGAGCGGCCTGAGCAAACAGCGGCGGGAAGGAAGCAGGCTGTCTCTAGACTTCTCCGTAGGCCGCACGGTGGTGTACAGAAGGTGCAGGCGCGGTGTTAGCGAAAGGAAAGTTGGACCAGAACGCTTGGTGCACTTCATCTTTTATAAAACTCGCAATGGAGCTCACCGTGGCTTGTCGCGTGCCATAAACCTTCAGTATTTCTTCGCGCACAACGGTGCGGATGAGTTCTCGAAGGTTGTCATTATTGTTTCCTATGGCCGTCAAAATGTCTCTATTCGCATTCACTTGCCGCTCATAAAAGTTGGAGCGTCTGAAGCATCTTTTTCATACTGACAGCGTCGGCTAAAAATTAGGCGACAGTCTTCGGAGGATTGCGCACCAGATCAGAGAAGAGCTGCTCCTTCACTCGTCGCATCAGGCGACGCAACTTCTTGTCCTCGGTCATTCCAGGGTCTGCTCGTCTGAAGAGGCGCGTCATATCTTCGACGAACGCAGTAACGCTTTCGTTGGGAAGCTGGACTCGGTCCTGGATTGCTCGTTCGGCTCGTTCGCGGCGATCTGGACTGGCGTAGGTGTCTAGTAGCCGACGACGAAACTCGCGCCACGACGTCAGTTGCTCCTCATGGTTTTGAAACCATGTACTTGCGCCGTCCTCCAGACAAAATGAGACATTCCTACGTTTAGTCGCGTCGTCCCATTCGCTGTATTCAGCCACGCGCTCGAAGTCGGTCAGCCATTCTTCGACGTCTTCGAAGACGTCGCCATGGAACGACTTCGGCACCAGTGGATACTGAAGTGTGTACCAGTTCGTCATTGCACGTACCATACCGGTTGGGGTAGTCTGAAGCGCTTCGGTATCTTCAGGAGGCAGTCCCCGGATCCTGTGGCTGGTCCGATGGACGGGAGTATCGACTAACACGGGCTGGTGCTTCCGCTCCCAGGAGGATTCTGCGGCATCAGTCAGAAGTACCCAGCACCTCCACCACTTTGCCACGCGCCGTCAAAGAGGGCTGACGACGTTTATTGAGAGCAGCTGGGCTCTGGAGAAAATGGCGGCGAGACCTAACTATGGAGCGGGGCGGTTAGCACGCGCACTTCTTTCTTCTTGCACCTCAGCGCTTACCCTGTTCCCACTACTATAAGGTGGCAATCTAATGATAACTTTTATTGCGTGTAGCAGTTTTGGCCTGCTTCCGCCATTTTGAGGCAATCTATCTACCTATCTATCTAGCCGCTACGTCAACCCAGTCGACCAAGTTGTCTACCTAATTGGGTCACTATAGATGTGTGCTCCTGGTCGTGATGTCTTAATGGTAGTTTCATTGTAGTCATCCCAGCACCATGATATCTTATACTGTCGTCGTGCAATCGTTGTCATGCTTTTTACCCCAACCGAGCGGCCCAAGTTATCTAATAGCTTGTACCACTAGGTGAGGGCTCCTGGTCGTGGTAGCATCGTGCGCGTTGCAACGTAATTCCTGCTTTCACATCCGAGACTCGTCATGTCGTCCTCACCACGCCTTCCTCGTCATACAGCTGCAGTGACGCAGTCTTCGTCACGCCATTTCCATCATATACTCGTCATCATCCCATTGTCATCATGCCATTGTCATGCCATTTCCGTCATACAGTCATTGTCATGCATTCGTTGTCATACCATTGTAACTTCGACCCCCGACTCTCGTCACGCCGTTGTCGTGATGTCGCCGTCATCATGGTGTCGTTTTACTATCGTTATCACTTCAGTCGCGTCATCCCATTGTCGTCATGGCATTGTCGTCATACCATATTCGTTAATCCATCAACGTCAATTTTTGTTCATAATTTTATCCTAATGCTTATATATTATGGAGTTTCACGCGTGAAAACCACCATCTTATTAGGAAGCACGCCGTATATAGTGGGGGACTCCGGAATAATTAGGACCACTTCGGGTTCTTCAAGGTGCACCTAAATATAATTACACGGGTGTTTTCTGCATTTGGACTCCATCGATATGCGCCCGTCGTGGCCGGGATTTGATCCCGCGACCTCGGCCTTAGCAGCCCGACACGATAACCACCAAGGAAGGATGGCGGGCATATCCTGGTCATGCCGTCGTCATTCAATCGTGATTATACCGACGTCACGTCATGTCCTCGTTTCGCCGTCGTCACAGATACGCTATCATGTATCCTTCGTCGTATCATCGCCGTCATGCCGTCGTGGTCGTGCCTTCATGGTCATTGGCAACCTTGGCAAGCGAGTGCCATAGCATGTGGCATAGTATGTGCCACATACTCATAGCATGAGTATGTGGCATATAACCGAAGCAACGAAAATCTCAGAATTACCACTACACGGGGTAAATATGTGCGACTTCATAAATATGGTCTGTTGCTGCATCGCTCGATTGCTAATCGCAGTACTATCGACAGTTATCGGAAGATTAGTTCTCCCATAATTTTTTTTAGCAAAGTACGTCCCCGGGAATTCATCACATCCATTACCAGCCAGCGAAAGAAAAAAAGTCAGCGCGTGATACGGTGTTTCATTTCACCAAAAACTTTTCACATTCTAAGAAATCAAACACGCGTTAACAAACATTTACACAAATTTTATTCAACAGAAGATTCCTTGCTGCAGAGGCCACGCCAGGTGTCGTGAACATCTATTCAGGTGCCGATGAGACAGCTGTGTTAAGGGCTGACCATGCACTAGTAGTATGTATAGCTTTATTGCTTGGAGAAGGAACAGAAAACAGTAGTCTAGAATTCAATTCGATCGCCGAGGTCCCTTTACGTTTCTGCACGTATTTAGTTTTGCTGCCTTTCATTGCTGCCGTTCATTGCATTTGCCGTTACTCGTTCTAGAATTTCATTCAACTCAAGAAGTAGGTTTGTTGAATCATCTTCAAGGAAATAATTGATTTCCTTATCTAAGTTCTTATAATCCTATGAAATATTCGCTTTCAAGAAACTCAGCCTTTAGCTTCCGGAGATCCCAGTTTAAACGTTCAACAAACGCTATAGTAGGAAGCTGTTATGACAGCTCGACGCACATGCGGCAAGGAAATTAGACGCGCCACCTCGCCGATTCCTCGGACAGCTTTACAATTTGCGTTGCAAGCATTTGAACAGTACGGACCACAACGAAAACGTAGATTTTTGATTGCACGTGCAGCCAGTTTCTTCGAGGGATTAATAATAAACCGCAAAATTTTGTGAGTTGGAACTAAGGTAAATTTATCTCTCGACATCGCCTACATCGCCGACATCGATATCTCGCGACATCGCCATATGGTTTCAAGATATTGTATCACGAGATAAATCTATAGCGAAGTGCTTTCTTAAGCGCATTCAATAGAAAAAAGTGCATTCCCATTGGCTATAACTATATCATCTAGTTCGCAGACTGACAGTACTTACGGAAAAAAAAAGAAAAGAAAGACACTGGAGAGTTCAAATTTGTCGATATGCACAAGTCGGTTAAGAAACTCGATTTGCTCCTGGCGAATGCACCTGTCTGGGCCAAGAGTAAACCAGTGTAAATGATGCTCTGTTTACGCGTGTGCGGCGTGTTACATCGGGTACCATCTATTTATATACGAAGACTATGACTCCAACGGCATTGTCGAGCTAGGGAAGTGGCAACGCGGGCTCTTTACGTGGGCGACGAGATGAAGTTAAGTACACCCTCCCTCTTCCATGACGCCTGTAAACGCCAACACTTTATACTTCCGCTGCGGGGTTATTTTACACTTTCGGATTTTCGTACTTTTCCCAGCTCATAAAGGCTCTTCCGCCAAGGAAACGAATCGATTTCAATCGTCCTTATTTCAACATCTAGCTGCTCATTTGGAAGCGATAACGGTTACAGTTTCCGTGTGTTACAGCTGCCATGCCGGCATGCACGCAAGCATTGTTTTTACGCCTGATGGTTCCACGCATTTTTTGGCTGCCATAGTTTGCACACGAAATCTCGGTTCCTTTCGCACTCTCTGTTTGTATACAGCACCGCTTGAGACACAACATTGCGGAAGCGTGACAAGGTGTGCTCGTATAAAGGAGGGCGTCCCCATAAAGGCGATTAAAGCACCTGTAAATGCTATGCCTCCGGCCTCAAACAGAGCCCATCGTCAATGCCCGTCGAGGCTTCCCGCGTGCTCTTAGATGTCGCAAATACGCACCTGTACTTCGAAAACACGCGGCAATGACCTCGAAAAAAAATGTAGAGAGACACGAAGAATGAGAAGAACAAGAGACAAAATAAGGTACAGAAAATATAGTAGAAGCATAAGGAATGTACAGTTACGCAAGACTGTGAAGCCCTTCACGGGTAGTGTGTTCCTTGTTTTCTACTAACTACGTCTGTCACTGTACTGTGCCTACCACATCCCAATAGAGCGATGAAGCTACAACAACTAGGACATTTTCAAACTCTGCTTACTTTCATGACTGTGTATGCACTAATATGTTTGTAGGTTATGGGTCGACTTTAAACAGCGTAACTAGAAAGCTTGCGTCACTCAGAACGCCAACATTTCTTACAATTGCGCTAGACGACTGTGCGTTTATGCGAGTGCTACCAGTGAAGGCTTAGTACATTGAGAGAGATAGAGCAAGGAGAAGAAATGTAAGGTGGTCAACCAGATGATCATCAGTATTGCTACGTTAGACCGCGGGTAAGAGAAAGGTGCAATAACTAGTGGGAAAGAGAGATCGAGTGACCACTGTACAAAAGTTGCTTTGTTAGCAATTAAGAACAATACAGAATCCTGCATTGTCGTCTGGAACATCACGCCCGCCATTGGGGAAATGTTTGTTTTAGAAAATATGCTGGGTAACCGTGTTAAATCCCAAAATGCCATTTTTCGCTGTGTGAAGAAGGCGATAGCAGTGGAGTGGCGAACTGCTATTGATTAGAAAGCGATAGCAGTTTTCGCATTCGAAATCACACCCTGAATTAAATATTTGAAAGGTTATTTAATTTATTCTTTAATTAGTGAACACATAGTAGACAACAGTTACCCTGGTGGCGAATGCGAACTGATGACCGAACGACATAGTTGCCCACCCAAGAAAATCAGGTACTCGAGACACCTGCGGCAGAAAGGATGTGCCACATCCGCCGCGAAGGTTTGTGAGTGGTGGCCCTGGCTAACACGCCCTTAGTTCTAGTCGTAAAACATAAATGCCCCAAAAAGTGGATGGGAAAACGGCGCCGCGGTATCTTAGTTGGTAAGAGCATCGCACGCCTACTGCGAAGACGTGGGTTCATGCCCCACCTACGGCCAGTTCTTTTTTTTTTTGCACTCAGTTTCATGTCCATTAATTTATCATTTCTGTACTTCATTGAATAAATACGTATAATTTCCCTCATGCTGTACTTGCCGTCGTTGTTTGCTGGCTCCTTATAGTATATGACCAATAAAATTGGCCCTTGGATTTTTTTCACCTCAGAAAACAACTCAGACAAAAACTCAGAAAAAAATTTTTTTCTGAGAAAGAAGAGTGGCACCGGAAAGTCCCATCGCAATCGCGTGTCGCCCGACGAGTTCGCCGATCTAGCTGAGGGACTGTTGCTGCCACTGTGCTTCTGACTGACGGTTGACGAGTCCAATAAACCACCTTACATTTGGGGGAGGTGCCCTTATGAAAATGAAACATGAGTTTCTGATTATGACGCTATGCATTCCTAATGTGCCATCAGACATGCATCAGAAATGCATCGTCTAATGTTGTTTAGCATCACAAGTACATCAGAGACTCAAATGCAATGCATCGTAAAATTTCTGACAAGAGGAGTAGACAGCTTTTTTTTTTTATTATTGCCAATGTCAAAGAACATCACATAACAATGTGTATGACGCCAACTCGTAAATTTTCTTTTATTTTCTTCTTTTTTTCCAGCAAAGCTGTCCATGGTTAGGATCTAGAAAAAAAATGTCTCCGAGATGTTGCCAAAAAAACAAGTGGGCCAATCCCGGTGATTGTGCAGAAAGGGTCCAAGCTCAATGGCACATACCCATGTGGCTCGGGGATATGTAACGCGCCCTTGAACTACCCTTGTCACGCGTGGGACCCAGAGAGAAAAACAATGCGCTCTTGCCCTAACACTAGTCTATGACAATACGTGTCGAAACCTCAGTGATAAAACGTAATAGTCTTCCAACTAATAGCGGTGTCTCATTCTCTCGTGACGTAGCCATTTCCCTAGCAACGTCATCAGTTGCCCCTTGGACTCGGTATGAGAAAGAACCTTGTCGCTCGCTCCAAAGAGGAAGAGCGCGCTTTCGAGGAGCGCCGGCACATTCAACAGCGCCAATGGATGCGAAAACGACGATAAGCCGAGCGCGCAGCGGCCCTACGTGTTGCGGCCCATAGTGCAAGGTGGTATGATTCGTGTCGCCTAAACTCGCTTTCACTCGCACATACAGAATACGGCGCGCAGCGATGCAACGAAGTGATGTGTTGTGTCTTTGCAACCATTTCGCATAACCACCAAATTAAAACGATTTTAAATATATTTAAACAAAACCAACCGCGTCACTGGTATTCCATCTTCACATAGTGGAAGGGCTCTGATTTTTTTGAGAGGGGGGCTAATAATACAGATTATTAGTCTATCATATACAGCACAATTTACAGGCAAATCGCAGTGTTACATAGTTTGCCAACAATGTTGATCTAAAACCAATTCTGGCGTTTATGCGAAAACCACGATCGAGGCACACTGCAGAGATCGTTTCAACAATTTCTGAGGGTACAGTTCATGTTAACGACAGCAGGAAGTTATCTAAAACGAAGTGACGGATAGCTGGCTTTCCCAAAGAACGTGGGAAAGTCAGCTTGCAAAGACCAAGCTTACACCGATCCCCTTAAAGTCAGCTTCACTTTTAAACAGAAATGCATTGCTGGGAAGACATTTTTCCAGGGGCAAATTAAGTCGTCTTATATTAAAAAGTGAAGGCCCTAGCACCTTTTTTATTATTCTATTATTTGTTTGCTATTGCCCCGACGCGCACGCGTGTCCAAAACACATTAGGCAGGCGAAGTCCAAATTTGACCTGTTGAGGATGCGAGCGCCATCTAGATAGCATTATCGCAAGTAAACTACTCGAGTGGGCCGGTGTTGGTATGGTATAAATGCTAGAAAGGAGGTTTGTGTTTGAGTTTTCTCGTAACAGAATTACGTTTTCTCGTACATTCAAATTACAGTCCGACGCCACCATATTGTAGGTTGTGGATAAGTCGTACTTTACCATTTTACAATTTAAGCTGTTATGGGGTCATTCCAATAATCGCTTTGGTTCGCGATGGTGTCCGCTGCCGTCAGCGCCGCCGCAGGTGACTGTAACCGCTATCGCCGGAAATGCGAAAAGAAGTGCCCAGTCCCCGCTGGGATCGAACCTAAGCACGCAAGTGCAGACGACCAGAGCCTTCGCCAGTGTCGTGGCGCCATCTAGTTAAGGTATCTGCAAACGCAGCGTGCCCGACACGTAAGTTGCATATAGCAATTGCATGCTGCATGTAACTGGACCTGGTTCGCTCAAGGACGCTAGGTGAGTATTTGTCACAAGCCCATTTTGAAAATTCTAATAAACAATCATGATCATCATCAACAACGCACAGTGCCAACGGTCAAGGGATGTCAGATGTGCGCCACGTATTCTGGACACCTCTTCGTACACGTTATGGCGTCTTTTCGCAAGGTACGAATCGCTGCTGAAGAAGCGAATCGTAGAGCTACGTACGCTGCTGCAACCAGGCTTGATGGGGCTCAGCAGACTGCTGTGCAGGGAGCATTACAAGCCACAGCTCACCGTCGACGCCGGGCGGACAGTTCACATCATTCTCGTCAAAACAAAGCGAAGAGACTGCCGCGAACACCCTTTTGTGCGTGGTGCTGAAATTGGAGATACTCTTGAGCCACTCCACCAGATTACGCCATGACTGTGCTGCGTGTGCCGCGCAGGCCTGTGACCTTTTCTGACCGGATTTCACTGTGAGAAATTCATTTTCTGTTCACCAAAACCTTGTACCACGTGCAGGGCCTGCGTGGTCGGGGTGGTTCGGGATGATTTTCTGCTTCGCTAACACCTTGCGCCACGCAGAGGCCCTGAGCGGTCGGGCTTGTTGGGGATTATTTTCTCCGCCACGGACGCCTACATCCACGCCAACGCCGGAGTTTTTGCGACACGAGGCACTTAACGCTGTCGCGTTAAAATTCACCATACGCTCGGTCCGGGAGGAAAGAAGGTGAGCTCGCTAACCCTAACTGGCCAGCTAAAACGCTATCTAAACATGCGTTTTGTATAGCTTTTGGGCGGTCTCTCGAGTCTGTTGCCACTCAAGGTACAGAAATCGGGAAGGTGTTAGTTCGCGATTATCACACTTATCAGCGGTCGCCAGCCGGCTTATACAGCGCAGAAGTACAGTATTCGGTTTCACGAAGTATGCAGCCTTGCTGGTGTTCTTCACGTAAGGCAGGCACTATTTGTATTGAATGAAACGCCCGCACTCAGCTATATCACTGAATTCCTGCCACACTATCTTAATTGCAACCTTCTTGACATCCCTGATAAACAACCGACACTTGAAATTGCCATAGTTTGAAACTTTTCTTCTCGAACCGCGTTGTCTACTGTGGCACTCTCCAATATAATGTTCGGAGATGGTAACCACAGCTGTGTTTCTTTGATTAACTTCAACGCAATAAAAAATATTTGTCAAGAAACTCGTTCAGTTCTATAGCAAAGGTGTCCGCGCCGCCAGCCACACTTAGCTGGTGGCGCTAGATAACGTCACATCCAATCTAAAGAGACGATAAAACTGCTTCCGTGGTTTCGAGAGCATCAACGTAGCAAACACCGGATAAGAGTCCCACGCCCGGCTTTATTGGATTCGGCAAGCAATTGGCTTCTTCCCACTTCAGCTTTCTTTCTCACTGTCAAAGCATTCTGCTGACGAGGGAACAGCACATCTGTTTATCCTCGCACACGGTGACACTTCATGAAGTCGCAGATAACTGCGTTCAGTGTAAACATGCTCCTATTCTAAATGTTTATCTCGTGCCATTGTATGCCTGTAGACGCCGCCGCAGCCATACAAACTCCTGGTTGGCGTTCAACGTGGAGCGGGTATAACGCGACGTCAGGAATAATAATAATGAATAATAGTTAAAAATGCACGTATCTAAATAGTTGTCAAGTTCAGCAGCTATAGAATATGCATGCACAAGGTTACTATAATAAAGGTTTTCTTTTTTTTTCTAGATATACAGATTTGTTATTCAAAAGGCTCGGAGAGTAGAGAAGGTGTTCTTTTTGGAGAGGAGTTTATAGGCGATGCAGACATACTTTGCCGCTGATAAGATGAGTTTAAGAACTAATGAACACAAATTGGTATTTCACTTTGCATTACAGCCACAAGTGCAGTAGTTTATATGAAACAAAAATTATAGGCCGTCACATTTTAAGGCACCCACAAATTTTTTACCTTGCAAATCGCACCGAAAATAAAATATACATTATTACATTTCAACAATCAATCGAGGCAATATCCAAGCTAAGTGCTCCTCACTGCTACGTCAGTCGAACAGTGTCAAGTGACGAAGTGTGTTCCGAAGTCTGAATAATGTCATGTCGCGGCAAACACTCATGCGGAACGTCGCGGCAAATGTATGGTAGGTAACACGGGCCTTTGCAGATTCTGCCGTACAATTTCAAACTTCGTCACGCTTTTGGTCATGCGGCGTTGATTTGTGACCTAATAGCGGGACTTTTCTGAGCTTCCGGTGTGCTCGTTTCCAATTGTGCCTGGACTGAGCATTGAAATTTCAGGTTAAGTAACTGAAATAAGTTGCAATTATTCAAGATTTTTAGCGCCCTGAATTTGATCGTACGAACCATGGCTTCCAACGCTCTAATAAAAGGCTAGTGAATTAATGTTAATAAGCCTTCTTAAACTCACATTATTAGAGCCAAAGTTTGGCCGCATCACCGAAGAACACAAAAGAAGAACACACAAAAACACGAAGAACACGCAAAATTCATTGCGACAGTCCCCATAACAGCTTCGCTGTATAATGTTAAGAAAGGTAACAATGAGACAGATCTGTGCAGAACTAGTGTACCGCCTTGAGGCGCATTAAATTAAAGTGCAATTATCTTAATCTCCCGGAGTGTGAGTATGTGTGTGTGTTTGTGTCCAAACACATTTGGATTTAGATAAAGTAGAAGCTACCTGATTTCATTAAAAAGCCACATTATGTGAATCCCACTTTCGGCACAGTTCCTAGATCCCAGATGCCAAAGTTTAGTGTAGAAACTAATAGCCAGAACGAGATAGTGAACGAATCAGGCAACTGCCCTAATTTCGGCCAGGAAATGTAGTGAAGAACATTACTGAAATGCGCTCAACACTCTTGTTATATGCGGAGGCGGAATTCGGTGACTGGTATTCTTTACACCTATAGCTTGACAGCCTTTTAATTACTTAGAAAATGATGATGCGTATGTGCGCTTGTACATCAACATTATGACCTTATTTATGCTAACGTATTTTTGTCTGAATATGAAAACGACATTACGATAATTGCATCTTTTTCCCGTTTCACTGCATGCATTTTCATTTGCGAAAAAAAAGGAACACTTTATAAGTAGGTAGAAAGGATATTTGTAACGAAAGCAATATTGGTTGTACTTGCCCTGAAACGTATATAATAGGATTTCAGATTAATGCAAAAGTTTGAGAAAACAAAGCAGTGGAGGTCCCGTTTCTGCAAACGTACATTGTTGAAGATTCAGAAAGTGCCGAGAATGCAGGTAACTAGGTTGTTTACTGTATTATTTGCCGTGGCGGAAGTTGTAGTGCGCAACGGAACACATCCCTATGTTTACAAGGCTGTACAAGCGATGCCTTGAAGTTACAGGCCACACCATGCACGGAGGGGTGGTGGAACCGCGGGGAGGGGGAGGTGTAGGCGGGGGTAGTATGTAAGTGTCCACCCAGTGGACATGTTTCTTCGGCTGCTGATGTGCTAATTGGCTGGAATCCCCTGCCTCCTTCTCACGCGTACCACAGCCCAGCCAATCAGAACTTCAGCATCAAACGAGATGGACATGCCCCGCCTCCCGACCCCCGCCCCAGGACTCTCTTCCTATAGAAGATTCAAACCCTCTATAACATTGGCACCGGGTGAATAAAGTAGAAAACGGTATCAGCAAATGTCACAAGGCTAATATGGTGGCTACTTGGTATAGTTAAGTGATATTGTCAAGTTTCATAACATTGAACAGCACCTTCTCGTCGGTTTACTGTTCACTTCTCGCTTTTTGTTGTAATATTCATTATATTCTAAGGCTGCCTAATTAAGGAGTAAGGGAAAATAAACGATCACTATGAACAGAATTCATCTTTTTCCAATACCACATAAATTTTTAATAGCGCCGCACCCCGATTTACTTTTTGTTAAATGTTAACGCCTATGTTGTACCTTCGAAAATGTTTAGTGTATAAAGTTCTGCTTCGAGTTGAGCAGCACCGGTGGATAATAGCAGTGACGGGCTGGGCATTAATGCTTGGGACCGGACGTTATTGATTTCTTTTCGCTGCTCTTTGTTCGCTCTCTGTGGCCCTTTCATCGAAATCCAGCAGGAAGCCGATACGCATTCTCTACATTGTCCCAATGACGCGTGAGAGGACAACAAAGCCACGCGACATAGCGGGTTTAGCGGTTTTGAATTGTTACTGCGTTCCCGCCATGCTGACGGCTCTGGACAAATGAGGCCTTGTAAATGTGGTTGCCAAAGGAAGACGCGTTTGTCATCGGTAACCACGTCGTGAACTGAATGCCCTAACACTCTATTCAAACCACCGTGTCTGAGTTCTGTGGAAAGAGAGTACTTCTTGGCAATTTCTTTTCGCAGTGCAAGAATGGAATACAAAGGCTTTTGTTTGCAGGGAATCTCCGAATAATGGGCTTCAAGGGTTACTGGCATTTCATCACTCCGGAATATCCTTCAAGTGTTTTGATTCTTATTGCATTAAACAGGCTCATTGCGGGTAAGAAATTTAGTCAGCATGAAGTTAGCCTAGTTTCATAGTATGCTTCTAAAATACTGGGTAAAGGGTTGTCAACGAGATTTTTTTTTTCATATTTCACTGGAGTCATTGCGATCTCTTCCCCTTTTTTGTGAATTATAGATACACTCAACAAAAGAACTTTGCAATACGTTCCACAAGCTCTGTGCTTGAACTATTTAAGGTGGCTCGCAATGACTGTATCATAGACATTAGCGCAGTGTTTAGGGTTTATTGAAAGCTTGAATACGAATATCATACCTTAAGCATTTGGTCAATGTTGGCATGTGCATCATTCTCACGTTGCTCTTGAAAAAAACAGAAGCTCCAAATCTCTCATGTTAGAGTTCGTTCATGGCTGTCGAGTGGCTCACTCATATACACGATATCTTTTCGTTATTGAAAAGTTTGAGCGCCGTTGCAATGTTTCATAAATTGCACCTACATAAATTGCTTGCAAGCGCATATTTGTAGAAAATGCGTGGATGATAACCAGGTTCATTTTTTAGAAAAGATCACATGCATATATGATCGGTCCAGATCGCCAGCGTTATCTATAGCGCTCGCCCCACATCATGGCGATCAGTCCATACTGAGACCACTGGCACTTGTATTATTATGTTCTGCAAAGTAGCAAGGAAACATTGTCTAATACCCTTAAGAGGCAAAAAGTGTACTTAGAATTTTCTTATGAAGCCTGAAATGAACTCACACACGTTAAACTTATCCGGCACGTGAACCCTAACATGCTTTTCATTTTCTCCAACATTGCTATGCTTAGTTCTTACAGGACTTTTTAAAAACCCTCTACGCGCTTTATGTAGCGCCTCCAGAGCAGAATTAAAGAAGCATTTAGTAATTTGTTACAAATATCCCCGAATTACGCAGACGCCTTACCTCTTGCCTTACCACATTACTTCTTACATTTCCTTCATTCCGTGCAAATGCAAGCTCAGGGCCTCATTTACTTCTCCAGGACACCACGAGAACTTGTGTACGCTTTCGAACACTTCAAGACCCACTAGCAGCTTCGTTGTAACAATGGTTCCGAAGGTTAACGTAAACTTTACCATCTCCGCACATTTGTCTACAAGTTGAGTTCTCTAGCTTTGCCAACGCGCTGCCAACCACTATGTCCTTGAGAACCTTTACATATGAGGCGCCGGCAAAGGTAGTAAAAGTTACTAAAAAAAACGTACCGGCATCATACAATTCAAGTAACCTTGAAGAGGTTAACTAATGGCACGTTCCAGATCCAGAAGGATCGCCGCTATAGCGTTGGCCACTGCGTTGTTGCACTCCTTCTTATGATGATCATGATAAGCACACAAAGGTGAGAGGGTAGAAGCATGTAAACTGGGTGGCTATCTTTTCTGTAAGAGAGATGGGGTAACGATGGAGCACCACCTTCCCCGTTTTTGTGTACAAGGATAACACTGTATTTCTAACGTACAGTCAGAATAGTATTCAACTTTCCTATATATGCGACGATGAGGGCGATAGACTAGGATTTAATGAAAACAAATTGGGTTTTTTGGTGTTTAATTACGTAGCTGGTCAGCCGACGACCGTAGAGGAAAATAATATACCAGTCGTAGGTGAGCAGACCGAGTAGCTAGTAGTATACCTAGATAAAATCTCTCTGATGTGTTTAAATGTGAAGTACAGCCAGGCAGGTAGATTAATTGGTGACAGTGAAGGCGCACAGAAAACAAATGAAGCTCTATGGAGTGACGTTCACTGGGCGTCCTTGCAAAAGCAGAAAGCTCAGTGTAATATCGTTTTAGAAAGGACTGAGCAATATGAATGAAAATAAATGTGCGGCAATGTTACCTAACCAGGTGGCCACATAGGAAAAATATTAACTTAAAGTAGAGAAAGATAAGCACGAAACTAATCAGTAATCATTGCAATACCGTGATTGACAGCGGCAGACAAAATTGTGGTAAACGTAGTCAGAGAAGCCGGAACAGCAAACCGGATGCTCGTCTGGGTGACCTTCCTACCTTTCCTCTCCTTAGTTTCTCTTTCTCTCTCTGTTTTCCCATTTCGAAAGGGATGCACATATGATTACTATCAACATTATCATAATTCCTCAGGCTTCTGCTCGATTTTTAGAACTGTAGCCTCATGAACATATCAAGCGATTGCGGCACAACTCGTAAATACCGTAATAATTATGCTGCAGTCACAATGTAGTAACAATTTAGTTTCCCGCCACAACTACTCCGAAGCGAGGAAGCTAGAAGAACTGAAAACTGAAGTTTGGTGAAATCTCGTCTAGTCGGGAAGTAATGTTAGAATAGGAAGAAAATTTTTTTTTTTTTGCCTCTCTGCTCAGTGAACAAGGCTTCCGTGTGGAAGCCGAAACGTTTAAGAATTTTTAGACAACACCATTTTGGTCGGCGTTATGTTTTTGTTCCTATTATGAAAGTAGTAGCCATTTCATTATAGCAGTTTATGTCTGAAAGTCAACAAGATAAACTGTGTGCGTATACTTTGATGCTTCATACTGCGAGACTCGTGAGTCCACACTGCGAAAGGTGTCCTAAGTCAGTAGCTATCTCCTTCTGTCAACCAAAAGTACGTGCAGTTAACTTTATTGAACAAAAACACCATCTGGCCTGGTAAATAGCGGAAAGTGCGATAAACAAACATTTACCAGCGGCTTAATCGCTTTATCAAAACTTTGAAGCTTATTAATGGATATGATGCGAACAGCGTGTGTTGGATTGCAGCCTTTGATATTGCATTGCGTATAAGCTATCAATTTTTTTGCTCGTCAGCAAACCTTTCGTAATTCACTGATTTACTCGCAGCTAGTATTATCGTTTTCTTTATTGAAAACAAGGTTTCCTTTGCCAACTTCACACGGGTTTGGAACCTGGGTTTCTTGTAGTCACTTTCAGGAAATTAAATGGCTCTTTCGCGCCTCCAGAACATTGTAGTGAGTCGCAAGCGGTATGACAATGTAGAACCCACCGGGACAAGCCACAATCAATAGCTGCAGAGTAGGTAAAGTTGACAGTACGGGCGTAGTTAGCCGCATTATAAGTTGAAAATTTGCATTGCACTATGCCCCTGTAAAGGGTGCACTGCCGTAGATACGGTATGTTGAGGCAAAGCCGCCTTACAGCACACTTTTGGGAATGATGTGAGTTCGCTTGGATCAAGCAGGGCTCACGCGAAGCATTTGTGCACGGAAGACAGTTTCGGCGGTACCCACAAAAAGCGAGAATTAGTCGCCGAGTAGGTAAAATTAACATTACCGCCGTAATTAGCTCCAATCATGTCGAAAATTAACCACATCGCAATATAAGTTGCACTACCTCTACGCGTCCATTGCAGTGCAATCCTAATTTAAGGAAGTATTCGTTATTTGAAGCCCTCATCATTTAATTGCAGATGGACGTGAAAGGCAATATCCTAGTAATTTCACAAACACCAATTTCATTAAACTCGATATTCAACAAAATGTTTTGTACAGAGAATGAGAGGAAGAATGCGCTGCTAAGATCGCTGTATTCTATGGTTTTCAACTCATTGCTGGCGTAGAGTCGGCCGTTAGTGCGGATATTTATATGTTGGTACATTCGGGGCATTTAGGTTTTCTGAAAATGCCTTCAGTACCGGGGCTAACAGTCGGAGAAGTTCCTTAGATAAGTGCTGCGGGCTGTGCACCATCGCCACACAAATCGTCTCGTTCTGACGCCCATGGCTGTGATGACTTACAGAATTCCGAGCCCCGGCCAATGAATGCACTTATGTAGCAGTTTTATGAACACAAAGTCCTCACCAAGTGGAATACCGCAACCCCCCCCCCCCTCCATCCCACTTAGACATGTTGCCAGACTGACTAAACGTAGCCTGCAGTACCGGCCTCTCCCCTGCATACACCCTTTGTTGTTGTCTCACTGCACTCCGCGGTTACCCGGGCAAAAGTTTTGCTCTGGTAAACGTTTAGTTAATGCCACCATAAACAAATGTGTGCTCATTGCACAGAAAAAAAAATGCATCTTGGACCGCGAGTGAGCGCGGGAATTCATGAAATGCTAGTTAGACTGTACTTTTTTAACAGCTATGATTTCATGGCATCAAATGCTGCCATCGAGCTATTGATGACAGCATGTCCTTCCTGCATGCTCTGCATTGGTGAAACAAAATAAAATAAAATGATGGGGATTTACGTCCGTAAGCAGCACACGCGACAGGAGGGACGCCGTAGAGGAGAGCTGCGGAATAATTTCTACCACATGGTCTTCTTAAACGTGTGCCTAATCAAAGCACACGAACATTTTTTGAATTTCGAACTCATCATAATGAGGCCACTGTGGCAGGGAATCAAACTCGCAAACTCAGTCTCAGCAGAGGACGCCATATTTACACTGAGCCGCCCCCGAGAGCGATGTTGGAACAGTCTGTCAGGCTCGTAATAGTAATGCCAAAATGTAAGTTGCACTTAACATTTACACACACATACACCTGATCAGCACACATATCTTTCACAGCCGTGTACAGTCCCCCCCCCCCCGCTTCATGGGGAAGTGGTCTATATATATATAGCATTGTTAGTGATCTTGTAAACATATACAATCACCACAAGATGAAAGAAAAGCGGGCTCGCAATTGTCTCCTAAAATCGATGCAGCTGCGGGAAGCTGTTGTCGCCCTGGCGAAGATTATTCCCATGTCTTAGAGTCCGGCCTCTTTTGTTCACACACGCTTTTTATGCCTGCGCCATTCTATGAATATGCATACGTCAAGCATGACCGCGCGGCTGTTTTTTTTTTTTTTGTGCTGCTAACGTGGCCTCGTGTTCTTAATCGATACAACACTGTTGCCCTTTACCAATGTGAATTCCTCTCTTTCTATTCTTTTCTTTCTCGCCACTCATAACCAACTCCAAAGTTGTAGCAACGCAACGTTAGCGCTAAAACTAACTCCGGGTCAGGGCGAGACCGCCTTGAAGGGAGCTTCCGTTTCCACAGACTAGAGCACCAATTAGTGGTGGCGACGGGCGAGCTACACGTGCATCCTCGTGATGACGGCGAGACCAGCAAGGAAAGTCGTTAGCTGGGCCATTACTCGAAGAAGTTTACGGGGAGAAGAAAAAGTAGCTCGGAAGAGCTTCTGCTCGCGTATAGTTAGGCGTATGCCGCATAGGACTACACCCGTTGTCTAGGAAGTGTGCTTGTATGTGCCTAACGCGATCAGTGGCCTCGCTTAAACGTATTCTTCGCCATGTCCAGCACTAACTCGGAACCTCCCTTATATATATATATATATATATATATATATATATATATATAGCAAGCAGCTTTTGTGTAGCAGAAGCCGCACTCCTTGTGCTATTCCGTTTGCTCGTTGGTAAAGGTACGTCTCCTAAAAGTGATGCCTGCGCTTATAAAAAAAAATGTGGTTGATCCCTCTTATATAGGAATCGGTATAGAACACGAAAGTGAAACGTGTCTTCACAGAAGTAGTGTAATGTTTATTGCACATTGATATATAATGTCTATTGGTGTTTTGTGGCTAAAGCGCCCTTAGGCGTTGATGCACCCACGCTGACGCCTGGTGGCACGTCTCCTCCATCACGACTACCAACGTCGATGACCATGAGCAACCGTCGTGCATATGGAAGCTGCACTACGCTGCACACGCTAGCACAACGCGAAAGACGAAGCACGTAACTGACACACTAATACAACGCGCAAGACAAAGCACGTAACTGAATCGTCACCGAGTCAAATCAGCGCGTACAGCGCGTCGTAATTGCAGCCTCCGCGATCAACTTCAGAAACATTTTCAGAGCTAATTGCGGAGGCCACGCTCCGCTGTGCTGAGTACGGTGAACGCCACCTAGGTGGCGTTGGTAGTGCTTCTTGATGCCAGCGTCCCTTCGAATGCTGGCATCGAGGCGTCGTAGTGCTGAGACCACCGAAGCGTTCACTGTCGGTGCGCGTTAGTGTCATAATGCAGTACTTCTCTTTTCTGCTCGTAGGCGGCGGCACCGCCCCGAGCAAGAGCGCGGGTACACGGAGGAGTGTTAGATATATAAGGCGCGTCTGTGTAGCTCTCTGCAAATGCGTTTGTGGCGCAATGGGTTAAACGCTCGGCGATCTATCGTCGCGGACCGAGAGGTCGTGGGTTCGATTTCCAAATTTTGCATGTTTGTGGAACTTTTTCTTCTGGTTTCTTTCTTTGTATTATGTTCTATGACGTATTTCCGTGACGGAAATACGTCAGTGAAGTCTTGGTGGACCCCGGCATAAAACACTTTCGTGTTAAAAAAAACAGAAAGAAGAAAGAAAGTAGATGTAGAGCTTCTGTATTGAGGTCCAAAAAAAGTAAGGCTTCTTAGGCAGTTGCTAAAAGTCTAGTTGTATCGCCCTTTTTTTTGCGCTAAATATGAGCGTTACTCGCCTCTGCATTCATTCAGCGCAGGTAATTTCTTGCGGAATCCGACCACAACGCCCCGAGAGATAGCACCCTACTCCTACGCAAAATTCTTAAACCAGTGTGCGCTGGTTTGGCTACGCAAAAGTTTCGGATAGAAGTATGCAGGCTCTTTCCGAGATGAAAGATGAGACAACAAATATGCGCGGACGTTGTTCAAACAAATTGCTCCACGTCTTATCAACGGCTATTTATAAAGCACACGAACATATTGTGGCATCGTCTCCCGCCAGCCACAATTATAGTTTGCAGATAAAAGTTTTCATTCAGCTATGACGCTAACCTTTCAAGCTTCCTCACTGGCCCAGTGGCACACGCAGTGGCCCGGAGGCACACACGGTAGCCCAGAGGCATGCACAGTTGCCCCATGGACACATAACAAGTCGCACATATTCAGTGGTACATACCCCGTGGGACATACTCGAGTTTGCGTTAAAGAGGTTTCATAATGAGCGGTAATACACAAACTTTGGTAATAAAGGCCTTAGTTGGCGTCTAATGGCGTTCAGTGAATAGCGGCGCCTACCCTGCGGTGCCAGGAGCCCACATAGCCTTCACATTCCTTTTAGGACAGCGCTACCTTCGGAATGGGCCCGCACAATTGGCCAGACACTGACCAGATATACGTTAAAGGAAACTGGATTGAACTTCTCAACAAGGCAGCGCATTAAATAAATAATTAGCGAAAATGGCACCATACGTCAGAAGCATTCGAGTACAATGACATCCCATAATTTAGCGAATCGCAGTGAAAGTACCTTTGAAACGTATCACATGTAGCATCTCAGGGGCACCCACACATATATATGTCATAAGCACAGCTGCTGTATTCTGAATTTTCAAGATTTGATCGGGTAATTGGCTACGCGAAGTAATTACGACGAATGCTAAAAATAATGACAGCATGTTTCATAACAGACGGACAGTTTACCTGTAGCGTTCTCTTTTCTTGTTTTGGCGCGTTAGTTAGACCGTGCTTGTTTACCGTGTTGTTTCTTCTATGCTCTTTTTGTGTCATTTGTGCAATATAGTTGGGCTTGTTTGACATCAGCTGCAGTGGTTAAATGGTATACGCAACTTTCTGTGCCGCCAAGACCTCGCTGTTCAATAAGCACGCTTGCACCATATTTGTCGCAGCAGTATATTTACTACTTTTATTTGCGTACTACGTCCATAATCTTCGTTTCTGTCTTCTTCCGTTTGTTCGCACCTGTCTATCTTTTATATGTACTGTACATACCCAGTTGTACGTTGCTATTACCAAGCGACATCACGCCACACTTTCGTACGCTCACACGCATATAATGAAGAAGTTCTCGCGCTTGCGATGACCTAACGTAACCAAAACAGTTTTGATGTCGAGTTCGTGTACTGCCGACTGAGATACCGTCCGACTGTTCCGAACCAATGCGTTCGTCTATTACTTAGGTCTCCTGGTGGTCTCGTGCGCCTAATGCACACGTTCGCTAGTGCGGATCTTTCCAATTTGCCACAGTGCTAGTAGTACCTGCCGATATATTGCCTTCAGTGATATCCCAGAGGCCACGCAAATCTTATAGAGATGGAACGAGTCACCTCAGATACCACGCCGCAGTCGAAACAACTTCCGGGCCCGCTTTATAAGACAAACGCAAGTAAGCCACTTAAGAGATGTGAACAAAAACAAAGTTATAACTCTGAAGCATGGCAATGAGAGAATGCAGTATACGGGGTTTTCCAATAGAATGCAGCCGTCATAATTTGCTAATAAATACTGGAATGAATGTGGATCGATGTGTGGTGTCTTTATATTTCTGTGGATGTGTGTGAGTAGTCGTGCATGCGGAAAGGAAAAGTGTGATCGGTTACTAGGCAGGTGCTGCGCCGTAAGATGGTTAGGCTAACATCCGAGCTTCTTTTTAACGTAGATTAGTATAGCTGCTGACATCAAGTGGCTATGAACTACACAGATAGATGCTAAAATAAAACAATCGCTACACTTTAGCCCCCTGACATATTTAGGATATTGTTCATATCCAGCGACTTAAGCTTTTGACAAGAATAACTAAAATGTCTGATGTAAACTGCAGCTGCGTATTTACAGCACTGTTGAGATGCAACACAAGTTTGTATACAGAAAGCTGCAACTATAAGGTTACGCGCGAGGGTATCATTGCGAGTCTATTTCGTGTTTGTGATATCAAGCTATATTACATTCGTGCTCAAAACACCGCGAAATGATGCTGGAAATTACTGAAGTCAATTGTACAATCTCGATGTCGGAGAAAGTAGCGGCTAACATTTGTGTAAATGCTTTCTGATGCCGACCGTTTGGCGCCAGCATTGCTAAAGTATCCGTCCACGTGTATATATATATATATATATGCACGCAATTATAACTAAACAGCCATAAGGACAGAAGTCATCTTGTCGCTTGTCTTTCTGAAAGTTGCGTCTGCGCTAACAGAGGACTCGAAAGTATACAGTTGATGCGTATTTGTTCATGCAATTTGAGTATGTTGCCGATGCTTAAGAATTTCCTTTTTATCTGCTCTGAGAAGATTACTGTCTCTGCGGGGCATGCTCTTTTATCTATAGTTTGCTCAACCGAAACAATATTCCCAGTGGTGGCTGCCTATAGCCGCATTCAACCTATCGAAATGCGAAAAATGAAAGTAATTTGTTTGAAAATACTGATCCGTCGCCTCAAACGCTAGAAATACTGCGGTGAAAGCTATTGTGGAGCCCAACATGTCCATTCGGTCTTATGCAGGGTAATTGACCCCACTTCGTGCCCGCATGTGGTAGAATCAATGGGAGACCTTCACTGCTCGTCTTTCAGGGTACCTTCGCTCACTTGGCAAGCGCAGCATGCTGGATTTTTTCACGCAGACACAGAAGTCGTTCTCGTCTTTTTATTTCCGACGCCGAACGTACCCCAGGCCACTCCAGACGCGCAAATTACAGTTGCGTTAATAAAATAGCTTCAGATACATTTGACTGCATTCGTTGAGTCGCACAATGTTCTTGGAAAGCGCTGTAATTCATGAAGCTATTCTCCTTACAATGTCGGCCTTTAAGAAAGCCTTTCATTCGTTATGACTGCTCTATCCTGCCTTAAGAAACGTGTCTGCACATATTGTCTGCTAGGTTATGAAAACTCTCGACGGCCAAATGTGAAACAGCGCTTCTGCGGTCATCCGAGAACATATAGACCAACTGATTAGCTACAGGCAATCGCAAGCGGTGGTGTCCGCATACTTCTCACCACTGCTGTCTCCTTTTTAACGCGATAACGTTAAAGGCCCCGTGTCGCAGGAAATCCGGTGTCGGCGTCGGCGTCAGCGTCGGGGGCGTTGCCCGGCCAAGAGAATTATCTCCAACCACGCCGCCCACGCAGGCCCTCCGCGGTGGGCAGAGGCGCTGGTGAACTAATCGAATTTCTTGAAGTAAAATGCGTCCGAAAAATCGTATAGTATGAGGTAACCACAATCTACAGACGCGATAGCGGCGAATTGTCATTTGAAAATACGAGAAAACGTAATTCTCTAACGCGAAAACTCAGACACAAGCCCTTTTCCAGCGCTTCTACCACTCATACAGAGGGGGGGGCACCGCAGTTTTCTCCTTGCAAAAGTACCATACAGATGGCGCTTGCCTCCGCGGGAGCCTACAACGGCTTTCCATGTTACAGGCTTCCTACGGCAGCTGATAAAAAGCTGAAGTTGCCGGGAAGCCTGATAAGCAGCCAGGGATTTTGAATGCTATTGCGTTCCGCTCTTAAAAGCGAATTTTAAGCGTCCTCCATTTTTCCCCTCTAGATGCCATCATCAATATGGGCATTTAGATGCCTAGACATGCCGAGACAGGCATCTAGATGCGTGGGTGGCATCACTAAGGGAGTAAATGATCAACTTGCGCGCACGTTTCCTATTGCATTGAAGAACAGCAAGAAATAGGTAGCGAAATCAGCTGCACGAGGCACTTCTTATGGCATCCAGAGGTTGTTTATGGCACATAAGTTATTCGAAAGCACCAAGTCAGCACTTGAGCGTATAAAATTTGTCAGAAAACCTAGCGCTTTACTTAAGTCCCGGTGGCGCTCAGCCGTTGGTGCCACATTTTCCGCAGATGAAGCACTTGAAGCTACACCGGCTTGCGATTTCGACAGTGGGGACTGCAGTGTTATTTTTTCGATAAAATAAACAAAAGAATTGTGTTTAGTAAATATATTTCCTTAAGTCCACCAAACTAAAAACAGGAAATACGGCACGTTTGTGAAAACACTCCTACAGCAAACAGCGTTCGTTTCAAACTGCTGCATTTGCCAAAAAGCTTTGAAACATGGGTGCTGTTGTTTCAAGTAGGATAGGGCTTGTAATTCTTTCCCATCTATTCATTTTTTCTCAGAAGGAAAGAGGAATTATAAAAGAATACTACAGATCTAAACTTTTTTTTTAAGTTTTCGAAACATCTGCGATTGGTCGACTTCATTTTATGAGGTGTCCTCGACAACGTGCCTGCTCGAAATAAAAAGTTAGAACCTTCTGAAACATTGGAAAACATAAAATTACTGCAGATATACTGTGCATCAATGTTTCCATCGAACAACAGTTGGTATTGTTTTTGTTATCCCGGCTCTATGTGTTCGACTGCCCAGCAGCGGTGAGTGTGCGCACATGGAAACGCTGCGTAAGGGAAACACTCTTCGTGCACAATATAAAGTATAAAATTATTACTATGATAAACTAGCCTTCCAGCTCAGGAAAAGCGCGCTTGCTTATTTTAGCTTTAGGTTGCCTGTGATAACAAATGCGCTCTACTGTTTGCTTGAGAAGACAAAGACATTGTAGTTTTGTCCTAATGCGAAGCAGTGACACGACAGCTGACACAATGTTTTGCTCAGTAAGTCGTGCAATGTTTCATGCGGCATCGGGTGAAGCAAAACTTAGTAAATTCGCTCGAGAAATATTAGTTTTTCACAAGAGAGAGAATACATTTTATTAACGGACGGAAGGGATATCGGGCAGAAGCCCTTAGTACAGGGCCCCCTGTGCCAGCAGTTGCGACCGTAGTCTCCCTGGGAAATGAAGAGCGATGTATTGTTTCTGAAACTGGCACCATTTTCTGTCGCAAACCTTTTGTCTCGTAGCGACGACATTTTTTAGGGTCGTTGCGAGATGACTAGTTTTTCCGCAATAACTTGACTTTACATTAACGTGAGACACTGCTGTTGCTGTGGCAGAACCGACATTTTTGTGATGACAGGACCAATGATCATTGTACAGAAGTACCTGTCGCGGGCGACATTGCTCAGTCCTAGAATACGACAGAATGTTTTCATTATTGGAAAACTAAAGCAAAACACTGAATTATTTTTGGGTTGGTAATAATTCTTGAAGAACTCTACTTTTCTTGATTTCTCGGTAATGAATGACGAATAATAGAAGAGGAAATGGCGGTCAAATATTCATTTTTTTTTATTTGGCGCCGAAACCACAGGGCTAGTACGTCAGTATGACGACACGCATTGTAAAGCAAATTTTTTGCATTAAGACGTTGTGGTTCACTAAAAGGTTTTTAAAACTGCCTATGCTCAGTTTTTGGCTCGTTTAGATTACACGGTAGTCCATTTTTTGCCGATAAAAATCTAAGTACGTCGGAGCAGACCGCGTCAGAATTAATGGCATCACTGCGTGCTGCTGCCGGAATTTCAAGGCGACGTGGCCACCCGTATTTCATTTGGCGCCATTTCTTGCTTACCAAGTGTCTGCTTGCAGTAAGGAGATTTGGCATTGTGGAAGGGGCAATACTAACACATCTCAAATCATGTTTATGTTGAGTGTCCCTTTAACACTTAAAAAGTGTGTCGTGTTTTCTACTATACAGGTGTCGTAACTTGTGGCAGGCTTTGTAAACGAGATTATGCTTACTTGAAGTAGACGTCAGCTGTGTGTGACTGCGCTAAAATTTCACATCCATGTCATCCCTTATGATTTGGCATTACGTGACGAGCAGTTTTATATGTTGTAATGTGCTATGCGTTAATTTCAACTCTCTCTGAACTATATGCGTTAGCGCGTTCTAGTTTTTATTTTCATTTTAGAGTTATTTACTTTCTGTCTTGTCTTTTATTTTAACTGGCCCATCTTTCAAATGCATTGCTTAGCTATCAAAGAAGGGAGCAGGCGGCATCACCTGTGATCCAAAAACTCCTACACAAGCATATATATTATTGCGATAGCAATTATATGGACACTCCAAAGCAGATTTCTGCCGTCGCCTTCGCCGTCGCCGTGAGGTTCCGTATGACGTCAATGGAGATGAAATCGTCGCCGCGCGCCGCCGAACGCTGTATGTGCGAGTGAAAGAGCGCGAGGGACGCGCGCTTTCACGAGGAGTGAACGCACGGCGGAGAACAAACGCGCGTTCTGCGCTGTGCTCCCTTAAGGGCTGCAGAAGTAGGCGTCTCTTTCCTTCTCTACAATCACCATATATGTAGAGTAAACGTACCTTCTTCCGACGCGCGAAAGGATGTGGGGGAGAGGGGGAGGGACAGGGAAGGGAGGCGACTTTTAGCTGCGGCACCAAGTGCCTATTTATATCAGAGGCTCCGGCAACAGTCACCAACGCCGCACGCATTTTGAGCGAACGCGGGCAAAACGCCGGCGGCGTCGACAACAGTTCTGCGTGTTGCCGGTGCTGCTGCATGTCCAAGTTTATACAGCTGATAAAGCTGCTATCATTACTCCGTATAGCTCTCTTCAAATTTGCTATCGCAATTGATGCTTCGCCTTTCAGGTGAAACTGGGACAACTTTTTATTGCGATAGCAATTATATGGACACTCCAAAGCAGATTTCTGCCGTCGGCGTCGCCGTCGCCGTCGCCGTTGCCGTGAGGTTCCGTGTGACGTCAGTGGAGATGAAATCGTCGCCGATGATAAGTGGTTCTTGAGGGAAAGGGAAAGGTTGACGCTATCTTCTGCAGCCCTTGAGGGAGCACGGCTCAGCGCCAACGGGGAGGGGTAAGTGGGAGCGAAAGAAGGGATAGAGTGGAGTCGCCATGGCTGGGCGAAGCAAAACCGGCAGGCATAGGCGGCACGTATCAGGCCGAGATGGAAGGCCTTGGTGTGCTGCAGAGTCTGCAGGGGTGTTGTGCCAGGCCGGTCAGGCCCGGGGTGGGATGGGAGGCCGTGAGGCCTTCCCGCTTGTAGAAATGTCCTTAGAGGCGTGCGGAGAGCCCTGACGAGTCAAGGAACTCCACGACGCCTCGAAGTGCAGAAAGGTGGTGTCGGCCGGGGAAGAGGAGATCTTCCTCCTTGCCAGAGGGGAGGCCCAGGCGGCGGAACTCCTGCAGGAGTGGGCCCCGCTGCTGGAGGTACGCCGGGCAGGCCAGCAGGAGATGTTCGATCGTCTCCGGCTCCCCGCAGGAGCTGCAGGCCGGGGACGTCGCTCGTCCCAGTCGGTAGCTGCGTGCTGCCGTCCAGCTGCAGCCGATGCGGAGCCGGAGAAGGAGCGAGGTCTCCCTGCGAGCCAGGCCTCGCTGGGGGAGTGGTCGTGGGGGGCATCCCAGTGCCACCCGTTTGTCTGGGTGGTGGGTCGCCAGGTGTCGCCGCAGCCTCAGTCCAGTGAAGTCGCCCTCCGTCACGGCCCGACTGAGGGGCACAGTGGTGTGGTGGGCGTCCTTCGCCAGGGTGTCGGCTGCCTCGTTGCCCGGGATCCCTACGTGGGCGGGGATCCAGTGCAGGGACACCGGGTGGCCTGCGTCCTGCAGCGCTGTCAGCCGGGTAGACAGCAGTGCGACTCCAAGGCTGGCGCTTTCTGGCCTCTGCAGGCCGAGGAGGGCTGCCTTGGAGTCGCAGAGGATGGCCGCTGGTACCCCAGGAAGCTCCTCGGAGAGTAGGTCGACGGCCAGGTGGAGGCCTGCCACCTCCGCTGCAGTCGAGCTGGCGTGTCTGGGCAGTCGACACTGCCTGCTCTTCTGCAGGGCTGGAGCCGTGCAGGCCGCCGTGGCAGAGCCGGTGTCCGGTACCACCGAACCGTCGACGTACACCAGGAGGTGGTCTCCGAGGGTCTCGTCCAGGAGGCAGGCGGCCGTCTGCTGCAGGGCGCAAGCGGGCGAGCGCCTCTTCGAAATCCCGGGCAGCTCCGTGGCGATGGGGACAGGAGGCCTCTGCGGTGGGGGCAGCTGTACCGCATTCGGCGGTGGGTTGCCAACCACCTCCTCGTAGAGGCGGCACAGCTGACCCATCCTTGAGGAAGGCCGGGACTGGAGGCGACGCAGCAGGCCTCTGCCATCAGGAGCATGGTGGAGGCGGTCGACGTGCCTCAGCCCCTGCTGCAGGAAGAGGAGCGACAGGGGCCATGCTCCAGCCTCCGCAAGGGTAGCGGCAATCTGGGAGCTCCGGGGGACGCCCAGGCAGAGTCGGATGGCCGCCCGGTGCTGCAGCTCCAACTTTTCGAGGCGGCGTGGCGGCAGCGCCACCAGCGGGAGGGCGTACCGCAGGCGTGATGTGGCCGCCGCCTCGTAGAGCCGCAGGGCCCACTTCACCGAGCAGCCCTCTCCATGAGCAAGGAGCTGCGACACGGCCTTGCGGACCCTGATGGTCTGGGTCTGCATGGCCCCGACTGCCGGTCGCCAGGTTAGCCGGTGGTCGATGCGCAGCCCAAGGTAGGACACAGTCGTACTCCATGGGATGCGCACGCCTTCCAGCTGCAGCTGGGGAGCTGAGCGCCGTGCCGCTGCTCTCGGGTGGACGAGGAGGGCCACCGTCTTCCCCGTCGAAACCGAGAGTCCGATGCTTCCCAGGTAGGCGGCCGTGGTGTCCAGGGCTCTCTGGAGGGCCAGGCACACGTGGCGGCTTGACTGCGGCGGTCCCCGCACCCACAGGGCGATGTCATCCGCGTAGATGGAGCACTCCACCTTGTAGTGAGGGTCGGTCGGCAGTGCAGCAGGCAACCGGGCCAGGGCGAGGTTGAAGAGAAACGGGCTCACCACTGACCCTTGTGGTACGCCTGCTGCGACCGGACGGGGAGTGCTCCTTGCATGGCCCACGCGGACCCTGAGGGTGCGGTCGTTCAGGAACGATGACAGGAACCGCCGCAGGTTGCCGCCAATGCCCAGGAGGTCCAGAGCCTGCTGGACGACCGCATGTGGGAGGCCATCGAACGCCCCCTTGACGTCGATGAGGAGGAGCATGGCAAGGTCTCCGCTGGCCCTGGCGTCCTCCAGGGTGGAGACGACGTCTGCGATGGAGTCCGCAGTGCACCTTCGGCGCCGGAAGCCTGTCTGCTGGTCCGCGAGGAACCCGCAGGCGCGGGCCACCCATTCGAGCCGTGCCAGAGCAATGGCCTCCATCACCTTGCAGGCAGCGGAGGTGAGAGAGACCGGTCGGTATGAGGACAGCTCGTTAGCCGGCTTATTGCTCTTCAGAATGGGGGCCACGATGGCTGTGCGCCAGGCCTCCGGCACCTGTCCTGACCACCAGATGTTGTTGTAGCAGTCGAGCAGGCGTCGTTGTTCACTGGTGGCCAGGTTGCGGAGCATCTGGAGTGTCACTCCGTCTGCTCCCGGTGCACTGCGACGCTTGCCCCTCCTCAGGGCCGTCTGCAGCTCGTGGAGAGTCAGTGGGTCCTGGCAGATGGCCGCGATCTGGCTGGTCGCCCACTCCGGATGCAGCTCCAGCAGGCAGGTAGGCGGGTTGGCAGGGGGAAGTCCGACCGGCAGGATGGCCGCAGCGAGGGCAGCCGGGGGGGCGAAGTGGTCCGCTAGCAACTCCGCCAGGGCCGCCTCGCTGATGCCCAGCGAGATAGCCACCGCGAGGACGGGGTGGCGGTTGACCTTCCTGCCGGTCAGGGACTTTAGGAGGCGCCAGGCCAGGGGGCCCTTGGAGCGGTTCTCGATGGTGGCGCAGAGGCTCCCCCAGCTCTGGCTCCTTCTGCGCCTGGCCTGTCGTCTGCAGCGGGCATCCGCTCTCCTGTATTCGGTCCAGTGCTCTGCATTGCCCGTCCGGATTGCTCGGCGCTCCACGCGTCGCCTGGACGCACGGAGGTTGAGCAGGAGCAGATCCGGGGCAGGAGTATCGGGCAGAGCAGAGCACTGGACTGTGGCTGCCTGGGCGCACTCCATGATGGCACTCAGGAGGTCACAGCCATCTTCCAACTCACTGCAGCGCTTCCTGTGTTCATGTTTCATGTTCGTGACCTCGGCCTTCTCCCACACCCGGGGGTGATCAAGATGGGGAAGTGATCAGATCCCCAAGTGTCGGGAGTTGTAGCCCAGTCATAGGAGCGCTGCTCAGTGGTAAGGGAGAGGTCGATGGCTGTGCTCACCCCACGGCGGACGTACGTGGGTCCTCCTTTGTTGAGTACCACCAGGCCTGCTCGGCTGATGGCGTTGCAGAGGTCCCTGCCTCGGCGGGTGCACCTGCGGCTGCCCCAGTCGGTGTGGTGGGCGTTGAAGTCACCGCACAGGACTGCATGTCCGCCGAGGCGTGCTGCAAGCCGCACCAGGCTGGAGGGGTCCCACTGTTGTCCAGGACGAACGTAGACGCTCGCCACGGTCGTGTCCTGTCTGTCAAGGCGTACCGTGACAGCACAGCACTCCATGGCGCCGCCTACGACGTCCGAGACTGGGGTCACCGAGTGGGCCAGGCTGCTGCGGACGTAGATGGCAGTCCTCGGCTTCCTCTTCTTGTGGGCACCCTCCAGGCAGGGAGCGTCCGTGCAGCTCTGCGTCGAGCAGGTGGTGGCGCCAGAGTAGCCCGTGTATCCCGGCAGCCGCAGGTCCTCGGCCACAGTGTACACCTCCTGCAGTGCGAGGACGTCGAAATGCGCCGACGTTCACCACCAGCGCGTCTCCTCCTCTCCCAGCGTGACATTATCACGACCAGTGCTCGCGCTGGCGCCGGCCCCGAGTTTCGCCTCCTGTTCTTTCTCCGTGGCCTCGATTTGCTGCTACACTGAAATGCTATACTGCCTTTGTAATTGCAGTTCATGGTTTTCACTTAGTGACAGATTCGTAAGCGCAGTACTAGCGCCTCCTCTATTTCATTGCGATAGCAATTATATGGACACTCAAAGAGGATTTCTGGCGGCGTTGTCGCCGTGCGGTTTCGTATGACGTCAACGGCAATGAAATCATCGCCGCGCGCCGGACGCTGTATGTGCGAGTGAAAGGGAGCGAGGCACGCGCGCTTTCACGGGGAGCGAACGCACGGCGGAGAACAAAAACGCGTTCTGCGCCGTGCTCCCTGAAGGGCTGCAGAATTAAGCGCCTCTTTCCTCCTTTACAAACATCATATATATATATATATATATATATATATATAGAGAGAGAGAGAGAGAGAGAGAGAGAAAGAGAGAGAGAGTAAACGCGACTTCTTCCGTCGCGTGAAAGGTCGTTGGGGGGGGGGGGGACGGCAGGGAGGGAGGGAGGGGAGGCGACGTTTTGCTTCGGCACCAAATGTGTATTTGTACAAAAACGTTGCGAGGCGAGAAGGTGGTAAAGACTTCCGATGCTGCTCGACGAGTTTCCCGTTCTGTTCTCGTCGAAAACCTCCGAGCCGCTCCCAGAGGCCCTGGCAACAGTCACCAACGCTGCGCGCGTTTGGTTGCGAACGTGGCCAAAACGGCGATGGCGTCGACAACAGTTATGCGCGTTGCTGGTGCTGCTGCATGTCCAATTTTATACAGCTGATAAAACTACTATGCTTACTCCGTATAGCTCTCTACTAAGTTGCCATCGCAATTGGTGCTTCGCCTTTTGGGTGAAACTGCGACATCTTTGTTTTCAACGCCAGCCACATGCGGCCGATCCAACGGTTCGCAACCCTCTCCGATCGCCCTTTCTCACTCTCCCCCGTCGGCTAGCGTTCGCGCCTGCTTTACGGTGGTGGGGGAGAGTACCCTCTGGGTGAGCCTCACAACGGAATTCGGAGGGCGCAATCCTGACAGACGCGTGAAGCGTCTACCGCATCTCCTCCGGAACAGCAGAGCCGCGGGCTCAGACGCACGCGTGACGCAAGCAGTCATACCCTCTGGGTAGCATCACATCGCGACAACTCACTGAACTAAGGCGGATCAATGGCTCCCATTGCGGAGCGAGTGATTGCACTGTCATTGAAAAAATAGAGGAAGCGCTGGCAGTACGAATCTTAAGAGCGACGTGAACGCTTCTATTTCAATTGATATGCTACGTATGCAGCGAAGCTACTCCGACATCAAATGTGACTATGTGCCCGCCACATAAGGCAGTTCATAATCGATTATGCGGGAGGGGGATAAAAACAGGATAGCTATTGAGGGAAGAAGCCAAAAATGGAAAACTTCCAGATTGCGTGAAAATGCTTTAAAATATTTTTATTAGGCCATCTGCAACTAGAGAGTTCCCTTACTTCCTATAAGGGGTGTCCCAACTATCATGCTCCAATATTTAACATTATGCCACTGCCATGGTGCTGGAGAGAACCAACGTAATGTTTGCCGTCGCTTGAAGACACTCAGATTATTTTGTGCATTGTGCCTAAATAAAAATTTAGTCTACATTTATTATTCAACTTCTTAAATATTAAATTCAACAATAAAAGTGTCAATGAGAAGATTGTAGAGCAACAAGAAAAAATTCCCGATAAAGCTTTCTGTTGCTCAATACGTGCTACATAAAGGTGTTTTTTCGAGCGTTAAAGAAGCCCGCGAATACATGCAAAGCTGCCGCGCGACTGGCTGCTCGAGACACTTTGCGTGTATTCGCGGGATTGTTTCACGCTCAGAAAAACACTTTTATGTAGCACGTACTGAGCAAAAGAAAGCCATATCAGGAGTTTTTCATACTGCTCTACAATTTTCTGATTTACACTTTTAATCGAATATTTGAGAAGTTGATTAATTAATCAGGACTAATTACGTACTTCGGCAGAATGCACAAAATAATCCCAGTATCTCCATGCGACGGCAAACAACATTACCTTGGTTCTGTCCAGCTACATGGCATTTGCATATTTTTAAATCTTGGTGCATGATAGTCGGGACAGCCTGTACAAGCTGTGCATTTCCTTGGAGAATGTTAAGTCTTACTGCGCGCGGGCCCGCCCCCAAATTTACGTTGGCCCCCATCCCAATTTGAAGTTGCCCCACCCCCAAATTTCATTTGGCTCAATTCTATTATAAGCTTCCCCATGCATTTTCTATGGTGCCCTATGTATCCCTATGGGTATTCCCTCTGATCACTTTTACAGCGTAAGCTGTTATGGGCTCATTCCAATAGCCGTTTCGAGTCACGATGATGCCGCCGCCGGCGTCCCCCGCGTAACCGCTATCGTTAGAAACGCGAAAAATTACCCGATTCCCGCCGGGATCGAGCCCGCGCCCGCTGCGTGGGAGCCGGATACTCTACCACTGAGCCACGCAAGCGCTTGCTATCGGGCAGTCGAAAATACCCTATTTAAGGCAACGCAGGGTGAGACGACTCGAGCTTCCGCCAGTATGGTGGCGCCATCTAGGTAAGTTGCCTGCAAAGGCAGCGTCCGCAGGCGCAGACAACCAACGTTACTAGACGAGGACATGCGATTCAGACGAGGCGCGTAATCAACGTGCTCCCGAGCTGCCAAGCCTCCGCCAGTATAGTGGCGCCATCTAGTTAATGTACCTGCAAATGCGGTGCGCCCGACATGTAAGTCGACGCCGGGCGGACAGTTCCGATCGTTCTCGTCAAAACGAGGTGAACAGACTGCCGCGAAGAGCTTGTTGTGCGTGGTGCCCAAATTGGAGCTACTCTTGAGCCGCTCCACCACCTTACGCTGTGACTGTGCTGCGTGTGCCGCGCAGGCCTGTGACTTTTTTAATTGCTCCTTGTATCTTATAAAGCTACCAATTGTCTACATTTATATTATAATGAACTAATATTTAAGTTCCCAAATTACGGTTTTTTCTGCAGATACAAGGCGCTTTACTTTTCGCTTGACGAACCTGTGGTACTCGCCAAAGAATGTTTACGCATTAAATGTGGTGCTCAGCTGACGACGTGTAGCAGCTTGTTCAACCCGGTGCAAAACACGTCAGCATATCGCATGCTCGACACAAGCCAGGCTTCACACCTCCGCAGACCAGCTCGAGTACTCAAACCTCCGAACAAACTTCTGCAGGACGCAAGAAATGTGCAGCACCAAAACAACCACACGCGAAGAGGCCGCAGTAAAGAAGGCGTGCAACCGGAAGCGCTGCCGGTAGCAGCGACTCGATCGCAGCGCCGTTTGTTCTCGCGAGCGCCACGGAGCCCATGTTTTCAGTGGAGCAGTGAAATTAGGTTGGTTCTATTAACGTTGGTTTGCAGTGTGCACCATACCGTACCCGTTATACCTTATCGCTTCGGGAAAATTGATGTTAAGGGAAATATCTATATCGTCCTTCAACCCCGCAAGAAATCGGCAGCAACAGCCCGTAATCAGCAAGCAACTACGCCTGGAAATTTTGTTTGCAGCATAGCAAAGCACTTGAGAGAACGAAATGTCGGAAACAACGAGGGAGTGAGAAGTTAGTTTCCTATGGGGGGAGCTGAAATTTAAAAAGGCTTGTACGGACCTGAGTAAACACATACAGCATATGTGTGTCAGAGAGCGATATCTGGTGGTCTAGGTACTGGATCCTGTTGAATTCATCCTGAATTTATAAAGAATCTTCATGCATGGCCGTTGCTCTCTAAATAACCTCACACTTTTAAATAGCGTCACAACATTCACGACATTGCGATTGAAATTATCGCAGTTAGCAAACACTAGGTAATCGTCCACATATCGCATAATTTTTTGGCCACATCGCGCAGGTGTTTTTTTTTTTGCGAATGCTTCCCAAGAACATGCTACTGAGTATGGGTGAAACTAGCGACGCGGTGCACAACACCGAACGCTGTGCTAAGACCTTGTCCTAACAGGTGATATGGGGTTTATGGCGTTTAATCCCAGTCACGTTAGGTCCAGCGCAAAGAGCACCCGAGTAGTTCCAGCCAAACGCCAGCGCGAGGGAGACCAGCGACACCGATCCTCTTGTCTTCGTCTTCCTCACTTCAGGAGCCATGCGACCACAGCGGCGCTTGTGCTATCTTCGTCATTACAATGGCCCCACGAGAGAAGACTAGCCATCCGGCCGACTCATGGTGACGACGCGATAGAGGGATCATAATACAGTTCAAGCCGGCTGACGTGCACGGTCTCGCGACCACGACGCCGCAGATCGCCAGACAGCGTCAGAGGTTCGACCACATAGATTACAGCAG
>NW_023606911.1:0-60001 GCF_013339745.2 Dermacentor silvarum | reverse complement strand
ATGAAATCCAGGAGCGGCCGATGCGGAGAACCATGCGTCCAGCCCCTTAGGTCAAATGGTCGACCTGGGTGGTCGCCCAGGCCACGCTGAAGGCGGGTCGTGAAAGACCGGACAGGTCCCCAGGAGGTGATCCAGAGTTGCCTGTGCGGCTGAGGCAGTGCAGAAGGGACAGACCAGAGGGGGAAGCTGTGCAAGGGACGTCCAAGTAGCCCGAATTGCAGAAGTCAAGGCGGTGTCTCCACTGTCCCTCCACCCGATACCACCGCTTTTTACACTTACGCCCCCTTCGCCTCCGAGGGCGACGAACATCGGGCAACTGCAGGCGTCCATCGAAAGGACATGGACACCTCATGTTCTCGCACATTCACATCAGGTGATCATTATGTTGACGCCACGCATATATAGCTAGCAGCCGTCTTACACGCTCTTACGGTAGCGGCACAGCAACCACCCAAAGCACGACATCTAATCTATCTTACGGACATTCAGGCTGCCATACGATATTTTCGAAAGCCCACTCCACGGAGCACACTCGATCATGCACGCAATCAAACAACAAGCGCTTCATTCAGCACAACACCACAACATCCAGGTCCGAATTTACTATAGGTACCAGGGCACATGGGTATTCCGGGGAACGAGTCAGCCCACACCGCCGTGCGCGAGCCTTTACCTATCCGCCGCGACGCCTCCGAGCTCCTTCCACCCCTGTCTCCTCTCCTGCCCCAATCCAAATCGTCCAGTCTTGCCACCCGCAAGCGCAACATCCACAGGCAAATACATTCAACAGTTCCTGTGGATTGAAACTCATTACCTCGGGGCTTGCCCAGAGCCTGCCAATTGTTTGTCTTCGAGACCAGGACCGAGAAGGCTCCCGACGTCCTGGCCAAGTGAAGACAGCAACGGGGCTGACGGACAAAGGGCGATACCAGCCATAGCGAGGACGACGTGGACCAGACGGAAACTGGCATCCCCACCTGCCCCGTAGGCCATGAACAACTTCAAGCTGACATCCGCCACCTCCTGTGGGACTGCCCGGCGATACTGAGAACTCGAGTGGGCCATCTGACGCCTGGCAACAGCAAATTTGAAGAATGTACGAGTATTCGACCACGCGAGGTCCATCGAGCTCGACTTCAGGGCTTGCTGGACTTCGCCCGAGCGGCCAACAGACTTCCTCTCACCTTAGATGGAATTTCCCCTTACCTTTCACCTACTTTAAGCCATAGGGCCTCCCCTTTTCATAAATCTTCCTGACTGACTGGACACGTCATCCAGAATTTCAATACTTTTCTGCACATCTCTGTACATCTCTGTGCTATAGCACGAATACACTATTCTAAAGCTCTGTTTAGGTTACCTAAGACACATTCACGCGCGAGCTGGTCTTCGGAGCTTGCTAGAATCTACAGCAAACCTCCCCGCACATATTTACGCCGCCGCCAAGGTGCGCTATAGGATTTGGATTTGCATTCTCCATGGTCCGTGTGTCCGTTTTAAGAGTGTGCTCCGCTCTCTTTTTACAGCGGATCTTTTCGTAAGTCCGTTTCGTGCCGACAGAAAACTCGGCCCATCTGTGCGTCGCCGAGCCACGCAACCTCTTCGCATCACACACGTGCGTAGGGCGGAGTCTCGCCGCGGCATGCGTGCGCTTCGCCTTCCCTCTCCCATAGCCGAGGACCGAGGAGAAGCAAGTGTTCGCTTAGCCGTGACGTCACTGATATGCTAGAAAGGCTTGTATGCGTGTGACTTGCTAGGGCTTGAGTGGCTTACCGGCCTGGCCGTGTATGACCTCGCAAGAACTTGGCAAAACTTAGCAAATCTTGGCGACACTTAGTATGAGCATAGTTAAGCCATGCATAACCTCGTAAAACTTACCAAAACCTAGCAAAACTTGGTATGAGCCCAGCCAAAGCATGCATAACCTCGCAAAACTTAGCAAAACCTAGCAGCACTTACCAAAAGCCGGAACTAGCTCCGCTTTGACCCAGCCTTGCACCACTAGTGCAAAGCAAACTGCCCACATTTCTTTTTTTTTTTTTTTTTTTTGCTAAACAAGTCATTTTACAAGATTTCAAAGGGGGCAGCTCTCGGAAGCCATTATTTATGCAATAATTTAAGCTTTCTTTTGGTGAATATCCCGCACTAAAGATCGCCTCAAGCCATGCACTCGCACATAACGTTATAGAATGAACTCAGACTTTGCGTTTGGCGAATTAGAGACACCTACGAAGAAATTTTCAACACATACTTCCTAAATCGGCCGTACGGTAAATGCGGTAAATGCGCGAAATACGAAGAACTGCGTGCAAATTCGAGTGCCTGGCACAAGCAGGTTGGGTTCGCCTTTGTGTGATCAAAATACTTCGTGACGCGTCGGCTATTAGCACGTAAAATGAAGGAGAATGACGCAGATTTGAAGTGACCAGCCGTATTCAAACGATTCGTTCCTGCTATGTGTGAAACACGCACGCGCGTCTTGCTGTCTGTGCTCTGTACAGTATGGGCCCCCCACCAAGCTGCCTGCATACGGTTTTGAGCCCCGATGGCCTACAAGACACTCGGTATATATATATATTTTTTTTTAATTAAGAAGTAACTCGCGCGTATTGCGCGCTTTCCATCAAGACTGTTCGCCGACGATGATGAGACGTCCACTCACTCGTCGATACCCGTTTCGCCTCCCACTTCTTCCTCATCTCTCTATTGTGGATATACGCGCTGCTCACGGCATGAGCTCATGCGACACGTTTTCGCGTCAGACGGCTGCCCTTTCGTCGCGGCGCCGGTGAGCCGAGTCGCGCCACTGCTGCAAGCATCTGACACGACCTCGCCAGCTGCGGAGAAGGGCACGGAGTGCACGCCAGTAAGGAAAGGCATGCACAAACAAGTCTGTATTTCGACAACACAATAAATATGATGCGCTCGAAGCCGTTTAAGTTCGGTTGACAAGTTGAAAACAATTTTTTTATTGAAATGAAAACAAAAGAAAGAGATTTAGTCGCCCTATATACAGGATGTCCCAACTATCATGCACCAAGATTTAAAAATATGGACAGAAATATGGACGTAGCTGGACAGAACCAAGGTAATGTTGTTTGCCATCGTTTGGAGATACTCAGATTATTTTTTGCATTCCGCCTAAATACATAATTAGTCTTAATTATTCAACTGCCCAATATTATACAGTAATTATATGAAAAGTGTCAATGAGAACATTGTAGAGCAACATGAAAAACTCCCGATACAGCTTTCTGTTGCTCAATACGCGCTGCATAAAAGTGTTTTTCTGAGCATGAAAGAAGCCCGCGAATACACGCAAATTGCCTCGCGCGGCCAGTCGCGCGGCAATTCTGCGTGTATTCGCGGGCTTAAGCTCGACTTAGCCAGGCTCAGCTTCGCTAGTTCACAGGGGTATGCGCCATTGCGCCCTTTCTGCACTAGCGCCAGGATAGGCCTACATTTTTTTTTTTTTTTTTTCGCGACGGACGGACTAACGGCCGGCTTAAACAGCACGTACCGCTGTTCAAAATAATATGAATATGTCCAAGCGACGGGAAACAACATTACCTTGGTTCTGTCCAGCTACGTAGCATTTGCAGATTTTTAAAGTTTGGCCCAAGTTAACTGAAACAGCCTGTATATATGCTGAGCCCCCGAAATATACGCGTGTATACATGCCGAGTTCCGAACTCGCACACGAGGCCGCGATGCGGTCCCAGATGAATAGGCGTACAGATGAGGAAAATACACGCGATTACGTAATACGCGCACATAGACGCAGCATTCATTTGCAGTACGCTGCGATGCCCAACTTTAAGACTTGAAGATCTCCTTTCTTGTTTAAAAAAACAACCGCTTGTCGCTCAGCATACACATGCAGCGCTCCGAACACGGCATTGATGTCAAGATTATTCTTCCAACACCTTACAGCGCCCGAACTAACCTTTTCAAGTATGATTTCTTTCCGAGCACAATAAGAACAACCTGCCTTCTTTGAATCTGACTGAAACCGATAGTAATTTAACACATATGACGTTTAATGTTATTGCTATTCCCGTGTTGTCACCGTTATTCACCATGCTTCTTTCCTCCATACTTTCGACCTGTGCATTGCCGATTCTTTACCCTTCTGGCTTTGTTGCTTATGTCTTGAAATACTTCGTTTCTTTATTGATGGATTTCATATTTACATTCTTATGCTCAGAATTTTTCTATATAGTATTTCGTGCGCGCGCATTCCCTGTTTGTGTTTTGATGTTTCCGTTGCCGTTTGTTGTTCTACATTCGGTATTGTATGATAAGCTTTTAGCCTCTCTTTCGCTTAAATTTTGCTGCATTTGCATCTGCGTCGGTACTCCAAGTTATTTTCTGGTCTTTCGGAGCTTTGTAATGTTAGTTCGGTGAACGGTTGTTTATATTTGGTCTAATTTCACAGCCTAAGCATAAGCCACAGGAGTAAATCTAGAGGCGTACGTAAACAGTGCAGTTATACTTATATGCTCCTTCCTGATTCAGCTTCGATTGCCATCTCCGCAGTAGGAGTCGCCGTAAACGTAGCCAAAGAATTGACATATGGTGCCCATTTTGTGATTTAGCGCCAACGACGCTCTAACCTTTATAATCCATCAAAAGCTTTTATGGTAACGGCTTCAGGGTTGACAAAGATAACGGGTTATCACGTGATAAACGAGAATACAAATTTGTTATTTTACGCCTTCTCATTATCTAGGAAAATGCTACCCCTACGCTTTTACTGCAATGTGACCAGAGCGCGCGCTTTATTTTGTATAATCTTCCGCAATCGGTGCGGAATAAACAAAGAAAAAGATATGCGGACGCCGGATCATGTGGAATCGACGTTATGGGAAGTATTATTAAAGGGGCCCTGAACCACCCTTCGGGTTTGGTGAAATAACGTAGTCCGCGGGTAGCATACGCTGCTGTGAATATCTCAGCCAAGTCGGCGCTGTCGTATACGCGGTGCGTGGAGCTCGCAAGCGGAGCGTGTAGTCACCTTTCTCTCAAATGCTCTCGTTTCAATAGAAGCCACTATCCTCACTCTTTTCTGTGTATTTCGTAATAAAGCACATTCCTATACGCGGCTGCTATTGGTCGCTGCGGTCGGCTACACCACGGCCTCCGCGAGGTGCCGCCACGAGTCCACTGGTTAAACGCACGGTGGCTCGCTCAGGGCAACCGCGTTTGGCTCATGTTTAGCGCGTCGTAGGCACCAAAATCGGAAGTCGTGGCGTCTATGTTAGCAGCCAAAATGAAATTTGATCTGCGCGCCACGGTGAAATTTCGGAGGCGGAGCGTTGTGGCACCACCCCACTCCACCGTAGCCTTCGCAGTGGAAGGCATTGAAGAAGGAACGGGAACAGAGCGGAGGCCGTGTTGATTGCCAATAACACCGCTTCTGCTGAACGCATTCAAGTACTTTTTGCGCAAAGTATTTCTGAAATAGCTTATTTTCACTTCAACTGTCTTTCGCCGCCTCGATATAAAGTGGTTCAGGGCCCCTTTAATGACAGCTGCCAGGGTCCTTCTGGCAAGGTAGCTTGGCAAAATTGGAAGCCTAGACAATTGTGTTCGTTCGGTGTCCATTATTTGCGGCCTATTCAGAAATCCTGTCTGCCTGCAGCATCGACCATTCGTTCCAAGCATGTTTGAGGGCTGCGCGCAAGCACCTAGTCACGCGGTACTTTTTCAAACCTCGTGTGCTCTCTTTGAAGGCCCGAAAAATTAAAACCACAGCACCAATCTTTGTTGAAAGAAATCAGTTGCATATTTCTGCATAGCCTCTACAACTCTTTCACTGAAGGTGTTGCCAGTAATTTACTTACACACCCCCTGGGGGGGTGTACACCGCCCCCCCCCCTTGTTTTTCTGAAGGCACCACGTTAATTCGCAATGACTTTTCTTTCTTTGGTTTTTACGCGCGACGGAAAATTTTGTGTACTAGCGCCGGAAGAAGGGCACATGTACGCGCAAGGACACATTGTCCATAGCTTGCTTGTGATGGGAGACTCCAACACGAAAGTACGGCGAATACGACGACCACCCGGGCTTCAAAGCGTCAGGGCCAGGGCGCAAGCACGGGAAGCGTGCAGCAAGCATCCGAACACGGCATCCGTCCCCGTCAACGGCGGTGACACGCCGGCCGCTATGGACAGCGCTGAGTGTTTACGCCGCGCGCGTCAGAGAAAGAGAAAAATATGCTTCTCGAACAAACTCCTAGGCGCGCGCGCCGACGAACATGTCCCAACCACGGTGGAATAGTTAGGTGTTGACACTGCGCGCGAGCGAGCGTCCAGATTATGTTCGGCCGCGCGCGGGCGCACCGAGTAGCTCTGCTGCGAGCAGGTAGAGGGCGCCGCGGCCAGCGGTCCCAGCTTAGCGGCGCCGGCGGCTTGGGATTCCTCTGCCTCCGCTAAATTTTCGTTCATAGTGGCGCCAGTAATACTCAAAGCGCGAAGGAAATTCGTTATTTCTCATTAAACTGATAAGTGTACCACGCTTCGCTAACATGAAGGTTCCTTTTGCAGGGCGTGGATGATGTGAACACGGATCAATCGGGCAGCACTCAAAGCCCACTGAAGTCACCCTCGCGCGCGGTTTGTTTCGTCCGGTCTAGCCGTTCATCCAAGCATAAAAAAATGAAAGTGTTAGCCCACGTGCTACCCCTCGATCAGAAGAAAATAGTCACTGCACCAGAAAATGTATTTCATGCTTATCGCTGCTTCCATTCACACTCAGAAAACCATTCAATCATCGTTGCGCGAATTCAATATGGCCGCGATATAAATTAAGAAATGAAACGACGCAAGCTTCCGATATGCAATGCACTAGAACAAAGTGGCTGTTCATGGCTAGAACTTAAGATGAGAATGCACATCAGCTATGTAAAAACTCTTTCAAATGGGAATTTATTAGGCGGGCCGAAGGCAGGCGTCTATCTTGAATTAGAGCATCACTACCACAGTTTACTGATGAAAACCTGAGCAAATGCCTTTTTTATTCCAATTCCACTTAACATAGACCGTGTATATTATTCATTGGGCTTTCGTCCATTGAGGACTGAGTGACTCTTGCAGGATCTAAAAAAGAAGAGGTAACTCTTTTTTTCTTAAATTGCTTATGAGAATGTGCCAATGTAAGCGTGTTTGACAATGCATGCTACAGCCTGTCCACAAATACACTTACACCCACCACACAATAATCCCATAGACTTTTTTTGCATAGACACAATACGAAAAAACTTGTGCATGATCGAAGCAGCTCGATAATTTTAATAGGTGATAACCATCCCAGAAGCTTGCGGTCTCATACACTCCCACAATAGAAAAATGTATAAAAATATGCAAGCGTGTAATATACACCGCACGCGCATTGTAAAAAAATTCAGTGGTCAGGATGGAACAAATTTGAAAATCAGGCACACATCTGCACAGAAAACAGCAGTATTTTACAGGGTGCACAAATATTTCAAAATATGCAAATGTCACGTAGCTGGACAGAACCATAGTAATGTTGTTGCCGTCCCTGGGAGATACTCGGTTATTTTTTACATTTCGCCTAATTAGATAATTAGTCGTATTTATAGATCACCTTCTCAATTATTATAATTAGATTAAAAGTGTCAATGATAAAATTGTAGAGCAACATCAAAGACTCCCGATACAGCTTTGTATTGCTCAATACGCGCTACGTAAAAGTGTTTTTCCGAGCATGTAAGAAGCTCACGAATACACGCAAAGTGCCTCGAGCGGCCAGTCGCGCGTCAATATTGCGGTATTCGCGGGTTTCGTTCACGCTCGGAAAACACTTTTATGTATCACGTATTGAGCAACAGAAAGTTATATTGGGAGTTTTTCACGCTGCTGTACAATTCTCTTGTTCATACTTTTTATCCAATTATAGCATTAAAAGACTTGATAAATCAATTATGAAAATAATTATGTAATTAAGCGGAATAAAAAATAATCTGAGTATCTCCAAGCGACGGCAGACAACATTACCTTGGTTCTGTCCAGCTACGTGCCATTTACATATTTTCCAATCTTGGTGCATGATAGTAAACCACCCAGTATGTATCTTTTACATGCAGCAAAATTTACACAAACTACTGCGGCACACAGGAGGTTCTCTCTTCCGCAGCGGCTTTCGAGGTTTATTTGACCGTGTGAGGTTCTTTGGACAGTTTGGAAATAAGGTGGGAATCCTTCTATCGAGCGCTCCGCGTAATATTGCCACGTGTCTAGCGCGGCGATGACGACGGCATAAGACACATCGGCACTTATGAAAAACATAGCAAGAAGAAGAAGAAGCAGTGACTAGCGCGCGCTATTTTAAAACCGTCCGTTCTTGTTACTACCTCTGCCGACAAGTGCGTTTCGTTTGTCACTCGAGCTTTCGACGTCGTGAAAATATGCCATCGATATCGTATCCTCTGAAAAATGGCTGGTGCAGACATGGTCGGTAGGCGTTAGAGTTCGGTCTGCCCTCAGATTTGCACGGCGCCACTGCTCTAGACGACCGCTGTCGGACGGCGCTTTGAATAAAGGCACACGCTCCGCAGAAGTCAGGTATCCAGAATTGCAGTTCGGAACGAAGCACTTTCTAGCCATTTCAAACGCCCCTCAGAAGGCCGCTGCCACCTTCGTCGAGGGCCCGTGGCGACAATTCCCAAGCATAAGCTTATGAAACGAACGCGAACAAAATCGTGCCTTCAAAACAGCGCAACCGCACATGCAAGCAGGAAGACGAAGCAGCGGCAGCACGCGCCTTGCCGCCGAGGCTGGGACTGCATACCGCAGCGCCCTCTACGACGGCGCCGAACCAGCTGCAGCCAAGCCGAACATAATCTGGACGCGAGCGAGCGGCGCTTTCGCGCGCGTTGGGGGGAGAGTGTCAGCACCTCTCCTTATTCTTACACCGTGGTCCCAACACACGGCCCCGGCCCTCCTCCTCCTCCCCGCGACCTTGGCGAAGCGGCGCGCGGCAATGGAGGGTTCGAGAAAGTTCTGGAGCTGTCAAGAAGACAGAGGGAAAGGGACGTAGCCTTCCACGTACTGCGGCGCCCACTCACTTTCTCGGCGCCCCTTCCGTTTCTAGATTTTAATAGCGGAGCTCTTTAAGCTCTTGGTTAGGCCGCGTAGTGCGAACAAAAAACTGCGCCTGACGATGACGTCACCACGCGTTGCCTAGCAACCACCTCGCGGAGCGGCATGGGCTTCGCCTCCTCTTCGCGCCGTGCACATGTTGCCTTGACATGGGACGTTAAGGAGAGGGAAGGAGAGCATGCGCGCGGTGCACGCTATGCTCGGGAGAAAGAGAAAATGAGAGCGAGATAAAGAGAGAGAAAGAAATTGTAGCAGCAATAACGAGGCAATGCGCAGAGCTGCTGCCGACGCCGTCCGCGTTTCCCCGCGTTCGCGCCGAACGCGCGCGGTGTCTGTGACTGCAGTCAGCGCCTCTGGTGGCGGCTCGGTAGGTTTCGACCAGCCACGCTCCGGCAAGTGTGGAGGCGCAGCTGTGACGTCACCGGGTAGATAAAGCTCGGAGCAGCCGCGACAGGACTCTCGTTGACTCTGTGGCGAGCACATGTATAGACTTGACATGGGACGACCAAAGAAGATCCAGACACCCGAAGAAGAAGCCACTCATCTTGAAGCGCGTTGCGCGGCCAAGCGAGAATCTGCGCGTCAGCGGCGAGCCGATTCGGAATACCGTGCCTAGCAGCACTTGGAAATTCCTAGCAAAACTTATCCAAGCGTAGTAGAACCTGGCAGAAGCTAGGTCGATCCCCAGCTCCGCTGTTTACTCCAGCCTTGCACCACTAGTGCAAGCTGCCCACATTTTTTTCCAGCGCACTTATAAAGGAGCGTGCCGCATGATGTAATTCGGTTTTAGGTAAGACACAGGCAGACTGAGGCAATCAAAACGTCCACCACTCGATGAACTTGCTGTTGTTTCCACCAACGTTTATAGAACTTCTTTCGTCAGAAGCAGGTTCTCTAAACGTTGGTTTCCACCTACTTCTGACCCCAGATTTTCCGCGTTATGGTAAGTAATCCTTTTGTTGACTCGCCTTCGTACGCAACATTTCTTGCTTTATTTCGATTTTTTACTATATATTAATAGCAACAACCACATTAACACTGTCGAAACGATACTCAAGCATAATTCGATGGCTTCATAATTCGTGAATTACCCATATGTCGTATTTCTTAATATTTTATGGAAATAGATGTTGCAGAATAAACTGTTGAAAATTTTTTATCAGAATATTATATTTAGATGACCAACCATTACGGCATTGATTTCGATTCGGAGGGCTTAATTGGCACCAAGATGTATGCTTCGTCTAAATATATATAAACGCTGGTTTGTTTCAGCACGGTCGGTAACAGTCACGCCTTTGATTGTCGGTATCCTGCGCAGAATGTTGGCCTCTGTTCATAGCATAATATCCCTAGTATGCTACATGGTAATCTTCCTCATTTGTGAATTTATTATTTCCCGGGTCGTGAGATTATTTCTTCGCGCATGTTTGCTGTGCTTTTTTTCTGAACAGTAGAATAAAACGGATAAGCGTTGCTGAAACATTTATTTAGTCTAATAACAAAAAGTATAAGAAACAAACCTGTACTATTGATTCTAACCGAAGAAGTCTTTCAGCGCAAGGTGAAAAACAATTTAAAACGCAGGAAATGGTGTTCTGCCTTAGAAAACAAGAGCGTGTGAAATGGGCTATCCCGCGAAGCAGATTCGTTACAGCAGATCATACAGTAGATGTAACGAACACACATGAGAATTCAATAATCAGGCTTACAAATTTTTTTTATAGGTTACGCCGGCAACGAAGCGCCAACAACCTATCCGGAGCTTCTTCCTTCCTTTGAAAACGTCGAAGCAAGATCAAAGTGTCAAACCGTGGGACGCTTCTGCTAGTGCATCTGAGTGTAGTTTCCCTCCAGAAGGCCCGGAACCGGCCACGTACCGATGAGCGCGCTCAGCCGAAAGGACATTCCCGGTGTTCATCGGTCACGAGATTCTCCTTCATTGAGGTTACCAATGACGGCTACTGGGTTGCTATGCAGGATGCGCCGAGTTTCTCGTTCGCACGAGTTTTACCCGAGTTTGCTCGATGGCAGTCAGTGAACGGAGATAGCAAGCAACATGCAAAAACAGCAGGCAAAAAGAAATGTCAAGATAAAGCCGCGTATGACAACATGAGGGCACCCTGCGCGGCACAGTGCTTCCGCGCTTCAAGCACAGAAGACTGCGCAGCAAAACCCGCGAGCGCCGCGTATTGTTATCGACGTATTATCGCAATTTAGCAATACCGTCACTGTCCCGCTGTCTATCTGCACACTTGCCGTGAGCCGCTTGCCACGCCTTTCTCGGGCGCGTCAAGGGCGTGTTTCTCTTTCGGGCACTATCTTTCTATCCTCCGTCAGTATGTCGATAGTTGCTACCAGTCTAGAGGGTGACTCCAGAGTTAGTGGCAGTGTAAAAACAGGAAAGGCTGAGGTGGCGGAGGAGGCTGCCTTAGCACTGGCAATAGCCTCCACGGAGGCCAACATCATAGTCAGCGACTCCAAGACCGCCGTCAAAAACTATGCCAAAGGAAGAATCTCGCCGGAAGCGCTACGAATTTTAGCCAATTATCGAGAAGATCGAAAAGTTTACATTATATGGGCACCCGCACACTCCTCCCTTCCCGGGAACGAAATTGCGCACAACCTGGCTCGAGAACTGACGGACCGAGCAGGTAACACGCAAATACTGGGAACGGAGAGAGACCGGATGACCAGCTTTACAGAGATAACCAAACACTATAAATTGGGCAGGGCCCGTTTCCCCCCGGCACACTCCTCGCTAAGTAGACGGCAAGCGACAGCATGGCGCTTGTTGCAAACAGAAACATATCCGAACCCGGTGGCCTACCACCGCTACTATCCAGAACTTTACACCGATAGATGCAGATTCTGTCAAGAAAGGGCGGACTTGCAACATATGGTTTGGGCTTGTCCTGGGACACCCATACAGAATAGAACGCAAAAGACCAGAGAGCAGTGGGAGACCGCGCTGCTCAGCTCTGCACGGGAAGACCAACTTAAGGCAATCCAGCAGGCCGAAGATGCCGCCAGAGCCCAAGGGCTCGAGGCCGTCATCTAGGTAGAGACGCCTAGGTCTCACAAATGTGCTACACAAATAAAGTTTATTCCTCCTCCTCCTCCTCCGTCGAACGCGAACAGGGCACATGAGGTGCATTCTTGGACCTACACTTTCCCTCAATCGAATACTTTAAAATACAACAAATAAAATAACGAACATTTTACTTCTTAAAGTATCGGTTTTTCGTTTGGAATGCTATAAATGTTTGATGACAAACAGAGATCGAGCGAATGATTAAATTTTGCATTTTCTTGCCTCGAGTGGCGACAGTGAGGCGAAGGCTTACAAGCGGATACATTGTAGAGGGTCGCACGCACGAGGGAGTTCATACGGTGAGCAGTCGCCAGGGACGCTGCAATGCTATCCTTGATGAAGTCAGTCATGGCAATTATCTTTCCATTCCCTGTCTATTAGGGGAATGGCAACGCAGCGTTGCGCCATGGTTGTTCACCGTAGGTGCTTCACTGAGGCGGCTATTAAGGCCGCCGCTTTACCAACCAAAACGACACAAAGTTGGTTCTTTATGGGCGTCTTGCACTGGAGTTTGAGGTATAGTAGCGGCGCCTGGCGGCGGCGAAAAACGTCATCTGGGTAGTACCAGCTTGGATATATTATTGAGCCCTGGCTGTGGCGAAGCACGTTTCTAGCCCTCGTTTTGCGTCGATTCGCACTTTTTTCTGCCCTGTTTCGAGTGCAAAAAGGCTCGTCACTTCTCACAGACCATGGCGACCAGGCTGCGAGCTGGCCGCAGCCTATAGTTTTACGAAAACTGACTCTCCGTGTGCCGTGGGACGTAATGCTGGAAGCAGAAGACATCGGCGACGCCGATCCGGAGAGATCTAGCTCAGCCTAGAAAAAGCGTCACCGTCGTTATTGCTGCGTCGTGGGCTGCCATGAACAAGACGGCCTGAATCCCAACATCAGATTCTACCGTTTTCCTTCAAGGCCTCACGCTGCGGAGCGTCGGGCGCGCTGGATAACTGCAGTTCGTCGCGCTGGGTAAGCGAAATGGGAGACCGACATAGCAGCAGGCATGGCTGGTGATTCACGATCCGAGACCCGGCCACAGCGACAATTAACAATTCAACCGGTGCGAAGTGGTTAAGTGACCAAGTGTGTGCAAATGACCACAAATGGTCGGGCTGATTCGGTGACAATTCACTACCCCACTACGAGCAGCACAGGTTAGAGAGTTCAATGTGCTCATCCTTGACCTCAAGCCAGCACGCTGAGGCAGCACAGCAAGGTAGTATTGATTACAGCACATCGATGTTCGAGCGCTGTCATTAAAAGCTACATCAAGCGAGCAGTGCACGAGCGCGCGCTGCAGCGCGATTCGCTCGTACGTACGTTAGTGCGAGCTTATATGCATTGCATCAGTTATTTATCAATTGCTAGACAGATGGCCACTACTACAGCGCAGGCATAACTACTTGTCTAGCGACAAGCAGTCAACAAAGATTGCAGGAGACCTGCCGTTTCGCGGCATGTCGAAAGACCGCTGCCGTCGCGGCGCGTACCGTCATGCGCTCGAGCAGTTCCGTACACATGTCTGCTTATCGCTGCTGTGAATTCACTTATAGAAAGAATTTCCTCGCGTTTGTGCGCCTGAATCTAGCAGCGTGCAAACCTTACCTGAAGTTCAACTTCGCAGGAGCGTGACTCGCTTCACTTGCGATTGACACCGCGCGAAAACTTCGCCGCTTATTTCTTGAACGGCGTACACGTATTCGGGTTGCATAATTTCTTGCCTTTACGCAGCATGCCACCCATGGAAAAATCTTCGGCGCCCGATATTCGCTGCAAGCCGTGGTACAACACAACCGAAAGTGGCGGGTCCATATTGTAAACGTGCTTGCCGAAGCAGACGACCGAGCTTGGTACTACCCAGTTTCGGATTGAGGGCGCTTTTTAGCACCATTTTTGCAGCGCCCCCTGGGCAACGCAAGAGCCCCATTCTTTGACTCTATCCATAGAGACGTGAGCAACGGCTGTCACTGCAAAATGGCTGTGCGGTATTCTAGGGTCCGTAGTGACGCGGCACAGTGAAAATGCGCCCATTTATTTGCGTGCGCGAAGCCTCCGCGATGCATTGCAAAGAACACCACGCTGCCCAGCGACACAATTCATCGCTTGTCATCGCTTGCCCAGTGAAGGTGCCTCCGTGCGCATGAGTTGTTCTCTCCAATGTGCTTGCCGATTGCCTCTGCTGCTGAGCTAACAACGATCGCAGATGGATATAGTAACGACAGCGCGGCAATCGCATTTTGGCGGGTGATAGCTCTTGTGTGCAGTTAGGAAATTAGACTTCGAACGCAGGAAGGGGTTGCAACTGTTTAGTGTGCTGTGCTTGTGATGAAGAAATGCCATCGCACTGGGTCTAAAAAAGTGAGCGTTTCTTGACGCTGGCCGTGTTTGCGACACTGCGGGTCCGATACATCACCGATGACAGAGCAGCCATCTCAAACGACAGCTGCGATACGTTGTCGTTGGAAAACACTACGCACTGCTCAGCATCGTCGTCCACCACGGCGCATCGACGCCTTGCAAGCAGCTACAGTGGCGTGCCGATAATTATTTGCTGCGCGCTACGCCGCTACAACGCAGACAATGAACCGTGTTCTGGGGCAATCACAGCCTAAGAAGATAGATCCATAAGCCAGCGAAAGTCGCCGCTTTGTTTTTGATAGTGGTTCTCAGTACACCACCGATGACAGTGTGCTGTGCATATTTTCTGTCGGCGGTCAAGATTGTTGATGCCTCTCAGTTCCACACCCCGTCGCTGTTGCCGGAAAATAAGTTCGGCGTGGCCCAACCGCGCTGGTCGCGCGCGCAAGAGTTACATGCCTCGCGCGGGGCGTGACCTATGGTTTTGATTGACACGCGAACTCGTGCCAAACTCGTACATCGCGAAACCATCCTCGAGTTGAACTCGGGAACATGGTGGCGGCAGTTGCAGCCTGTGTCATCGCATCCAGCGGCAGCAAGCGTCAATATGACCGTCTGGATCCGTTCACCTACATGACCGACGTAGAGTTTCAGCGTCATTTTTGCCTTTTCAAAACGTGAGTGCGCTGGCTGTGTGACGAGTTAGGCGAAGGCCCTCGTCTGCGGAGACAGCGTGGCGGGCAAATTATGCTTTCCCAGCACAGACTGGTGTGACTAGGCTGCGGAGGAAAAGTTTGTGCAATCGCTTCGGCTCCCTCCGGCTTCAAGCGCTGTTCTTTCACCGCGCCCCAGCCCCAGGCCAGTTCCAGTTTCATCATTGGAGTACTGGGGCACCTGCGAGCACCTGGGGTTCAACCCGGACTAACCGACCTGCGAAGGCGAAGTGGTCACGTTATATAGGAAGACTCAGAATGGACGCCGGGCTGCCTTCTGGTGTAACAGATGCCGAAAGCAGTTTTGGCAGTTATACGGTACCGCTGCACTGCACGGGTAGAGAGGCGAAGGAAGTTACTTCGCCAACACGGTCTGACTCGGCCGTCCGAACGACCACCCCTCCAGGCGGCAAATGATTTGGCTCACGTACTACGTGAGCAAAAGCGTATACATATGGCTGTTGAAGGAGATGACCGGCAACTTGTTTCCTCTATCGGAGCACGCCATCGCCGACTGAAGGAACTACCCCCATAGATTCGCGAGGGACCAACTGCTGGCGCGACCTCCACTCGGTGGCCCCGGGAAGATAGCGCAAATTGACGAGTGCCTTCTTCGCGGGGAGCAAAAGTAGAGTCGAGGCCGCCTAATGACGGGCGACAACGTTTCACCGAGCCGCCAAAATTACGGCGGTGGTAAAGATGGTGGCCCATGGGTCGTCCGCATGGTCTGCGCGACCAGAGGGGTGCTGCGACTTTTCAAGGTCGACCGACGAAAGGCGGCGACGCTAGGCGCCAATATTGCAGCCAATGTTCAACTGCGGATCATTATTCATAGTACCGAATTGTCCGCATACAACTTTATCCCAAATTTAGTAGATGCTAACGGAGCTGTGCCTCAATGTGCATTGGGAGACAGTCAACCACAGCGTGAACATTGTGGACCCCATCACGGGCCTTCACACGCAAAAAAATTGAAAGTTACTGTCAAAAAGTGAAGCGCCACCTTGTCAGCGGTGGGTACAGGGTAACTGCACCGATGCTGGAGTCCCACCTGGGATGGATGTGATGGCAGTCAACGGCCACGTGCGCTGCAAGGACACTTTCTTGCGTTTGTTGGAAGCCACGGATTGCTCGGGCTACCCACTATGAAGACTCCTTCTTGCGGTTGTTAGAAGCCATCGCACGGCGCTAGCCAGTATGAAGGTGGATCACAAAATAAAAGAAAACAAAGCGTAGTTTTCTGACCCATTGATTTCCGTCATTACTGCGTGCTTACACGCTAAGCGCGCGGCAAACCACTTCTGTGCCAGCCGACGCTCAGTTCGTCTCGCAGCCTTACTTTAGCGCGAGCAACGAGCGATCTGTTGAAAGACCCCTGTGATAACCAGGCGCACACCAATCTGTGCTCGGAAATGGGAGCGCAAGCACGTAACAAGCCGCACCAATTCAATCCCGAGGAAATAGAAGGAGCAACCAGCGATCTGTTGAAAGCTTAGTGCGAAAACCAAGCGCACACCAATCTGTGCTCGGAAATGCTAGCGCACGCATGTATTGAGCCGCGCCAATCCAATCAAGAGGAAAAAAAAGGAGGACGAGCGTCCCCTTGTGGTATAACGCGAAACGTATTCAACTACAAATTAGTCTAATACACATTCAGTGTACATATTGTAAACTTTAAAATGCTTATAACCCACGTTACTGTGACTAACATTATTGTAATAAATGCATTTATTTTATAACTTGGTTGTGCCTGTAATGCACTCAGTGGAACGACAAACAAGCAAAAGAAGGCACGACCATGCACCGACCGTATGATCACGTGAGCCCCAGTTTGTCGACCGGCTATATGGCAACGACCAAGAGATGATAGCCACCCAGAATGAATCTAGATAAACCAATGAAACGGGAGGCGTGCCGACTGACGAACATTGTCTTGTTACCATTAGTTCTTTCATCTTGGGGCGTCGCCAGAGCTCGTGAAGATCCCGAGTTTCGCCAAACTCGGCGCATCCTGCATAGCACCCCTGGTGCAAAATTTGCAAAAGGGCATATAATGAATGGAAACTTCTTGCTGACAGAAAGACGGATGGTCCATGGATCATCAAGCCAGTCCGCAAGTCCAATGCATCCAAGCTTGGTGAAAAGGCCGCGAAGCACGACGCCTCAGGACACCACAAACATGTTGTAAACATTATGAGCCAGTCGCGGACAATTTCAGAGGTCATAAATGAGGCTGCGAAAAGTGCCGACGATCAAACTAAGGCACTTTTGAGAAAGAACATGGCTGTAGCATCCTATTTTCTTTTCAAGCAGGCAGTAGCCCACACTACAAACTGGAGATCCTTGCTGAGTACGTTTTCCATTACGAATCCTGAAATCGAGCAGTGGTTCAGGGGAAGACCCGCAAATGCGCATTACCTTTCGGCAAGGAATTCAACTGACTGGTTGGAAGCATGTGGGGCGACGGTGAAGAAATTAACTCTTGAAGAGGTCCAAAGCTCTGTTTCCACGTTCAAGAAATTTTCCTACATAGCCGACGAGTGCACCGACATTAATGGACGCCAAATCCTGAGTCACTGCATGCGCGCTATCTTGATGTCAATGGCCAACCAACGGACGCATTCTTCGACGTCGAAGTTTTTATCTCTGACGCATCGGCTCTTCTGTGACCACGCATATTCGGCACGAGTTGAGCGAGTCTGGACTCGACGCAACCAAGATGGCTTCTTGTTCAGTTGATGGGGCTGCGAACTTCTCTGGAAGACACGGAGGGGTGCAGAAATTCAACCCTCATCTCTGTTACCCACTGCAGAGATCATTTACTCCAGCTTGCCCTAGTGCGTGCTGCAGAGTCGTCGAAAGAAATCAAAAGGACTCCTAATCTCGTCTCGTCCCTCTACTCTTTCTTCAGTAAGAGTCCTAAACGCTTGACTAGTGTACTTAAAAACATCGAAGATGCTGTCGAGTTGAAGCCGAAACTCGTGCAGCCAGGCAAAACTCGTAGGCTCTCTCCTGAGCGATCGCTGTCTGTCATGCTGAAAGTACTTGAGCCAGTAGCGCACCCAGGATCTCTGCCAGGGGGAGTTGACAGTTTGCCAATACCATCTAAACAGCACTAATTTCGATTTCTTCACGGGAAATTGTCAAAAAAATGCGCTTTTTGCGAGTGTGCAGACGGTTGCACGTCTTACATCTTAGTTGCAGTACTTAAATGCGTAAGCAAAGAAAAGGGGTTAAACAAAAGGGGGGAGGGGGGGGGGTTAAGGCGGCCTCAGGGGGGGTTACAACCCCCGAATCCCCCCCCCCCGTCGGTGCGCCACTGACTTGAGCCACTGATACTCACTTTGGAAAACATTTACCAAGATGGTGCTGACATGAGCAGTGAAGCTGGTGGGCTATTGTTACAGCTACATTCAGAAACATTTAAGATTTAATCAAAGATGGAGGAGATATCATGCTGGAAAAGCTTGCGGCCATTTATACGCAATGGCTCACAACTTCAAGTGTACCAGAGAGCTGGAAGAACGCTAACGTTATACTAGGCCATAAGAAGGGAGACGTTAAAGAATTGAAGAATTATAAACCCATTAGCTTGCATTCAGTATTGCCTAAAATATTCACCAAGATAATTTCCAATAAAGTCAGGGGAACACCTGACTTCAGCCAACCAAGCGAACAGGCTGGCTTCAGGAAGGGATATTCTACGATGGATCATATCCATGTCATCAATCAGGTAATCGAGAAATCTGCGGAGTACAAGCAACCTCTCTATATGGCTTTAATAGATTATGAAAAGGCATTTGATTCAGTAGAGATACCAGCTGTCATAGAGGCATTGCGTAATCAAGGAGTACAGCAGGCATACGTGAATATCTTAGCAAACATCTACAAGGATTCCACAGCTACCTTGATTCTCCACAAGAAAAGTAGGTTGTTACCTATCAAGAAAGGTGTCAGGCAAGGAGACACAATCTCTCCAATGCTATTCACTGCATGCTTAGAAGAAGTATTCAAGCTCTTAGACTGGGAAGGCTTAGGAGTGAGGATCAACGGCGAATATCTCAGCAACCTTCGGTTTGCAGATGACATTGTCCTATTCAGCAACAATGGAGACGAATTGCAACAAATCGATTGAGGACCTTAATCGAGAAAGTGTAAGAGTGGGGTTGAAGGTGAATATGCAGAAGACAAAAATAATGTTCAATAGCCTGGCAAGGAAACAAGAATTCAGGATCGCCAGTCAGCCTCTAGAGTCTGTAAAGGAGTACGTTTATCTAGGTCAATTACTCACAGGGGACCCTGATCATGTGCACGAGAAAGAAATTTACAGAAGAATAAAATTTGGTTGCAGTGCATACGGCAGGCATTGCCAAATCCTGACTGGGAGCTTACCACTGTCGTTGAAAAGAAAAGTGTACAATGATTGCATTCTAACGGTGCAAACATATGGGGCGGAAACTTGGAGGTTAACAAAGAAGCTCGAGAACAAGTTAAGGACCACACAAAGAGCGATGGAACGAAAAATCTTAGGACTAAAGTTAAGAGACAGGAAGAGAGCGGTGTGGATCAGAGAACAAACGGGGATAGCCGATATTCTAGTTGACATTAAGCGGAAGAAATGGAGCTGGGCAGGCCATGTAATACGTAGGATGGATAACCGGTGGATCATTAGGGTTACAGAATAGATACCAAGAGAAGGGAAGCGCAGTCGATGACGGCAGAAAACTAGGTGGGGTGATGAAGTTAGGAAATTTGCAGGCACTAGTTGGAATCATCAAGCGCAAGACAGGGGTGAGTGGAGATCACAGGGAACGGCCTTCGTCCTGCAGTGGATATGAATAGGCTGATGATAATGATGATGATGATGATGATGATGATGATGATAAGCGTTAGGAATATAACCCTTAAACCGTTCCGCGACACGCGGTTAGACGATTTTTCATAAGCCATCGCTCGTCACAAACACTTTATCCCTGCGATTTCTGCCCCAGCTAAAGTTTCAAACATGCCAGCATTGGTGTTCTCAGGAGTATTGGTGCATATTTCAATTCCTGATCTCAGCAACAAATCAAGCATGTGGTCAAAAGAAACTCGCACAATTACATCTGTGTATAGCATATGCCTTGACAGAGTATGTCTACACCGATGGATCAAGGTCATCAGCTCATTCAGCTGCCTCCGCGGTTGCTTTCGTCATCCCAATCATTCGTCGAAGCTTCAAACTTGTGGTGATGCGCGACTCTCACGCGTCCCCTGATGTTGTTTTCCCCGCATGACTCCCGTCTCCCGTAATCCGGCTTCAACGCGTGCTTTACGGCGTTGTGGTTGCGGCGTATTGCGAGAGATGGCGCGTATTGCGCTGCTAACGCCACCTAGTGGCGGGGTTACTTGGGCGCAAAAGAAAAAAGGCGCTTCCTCTTCGGCGTGGGCCGTGGGAGCCGCGGGCAGCGCGGACCTTCCGCGCGTGCGCCGACCCGCTTCACGGGACCGTCCCGAGAAGGCTTAGGAGTAGGACACCGGTATGGACGAACACGATAGTTCGAACTCGCCACCCTTCGCGTGACCGTACACGTGAATGACTAGGCGATGGTGTCTTAGCATGGGGCGAACATATTCGCTCGCTATGCGGTCGCGGTGAGTCGGACTTCCTTGATTTGTCGCGCGCCCATGTTCACATGTTGTATGCATAGTAATTCGGCTAGCGTGCATCAGTGTATGAAATGTGCAATAAATGCCCCTGTAATTGTTTGCACTACTGTGTTGTCGTTCCTTTCTCTCAAGATCACGTGTGAGACCCCACATCTATAGCGCCCAACGTGGGCCTCTTGGGGCATCGGACGATAATTTTGACAGTTTTGCTCGGTTCGAGACAACCTTTGTTTGAACCGAAGCGTATTCCTAGCGTGGATTTTGATCGCTAGCATCGGCGGCGTGCTTTCTTGAGCGAGCCGACGGTTGCTGTAGCGTGTTTGAACTTTTCAATATGCTAAGCCTTTTCGTGAGTGTATTGAAGTACACTCGTCGGTACGAGAGCCACGTGGTCTGCATCCTGGGAGAGCGAGGCCTAGCGCCCGCGGAGCATTGGCAAGCCTGAAGCGCGTGAGTACGGAAGCCTCGTGGGTGGTCCGAAATTATGTAAATAGCTTCTTCTATCTCTTTGACTTCGGAAGTCGCGGCTCTGGGAGCCGCGTGCCACGGGTGCCGCTACGGGCTGTCTGGTATTGCGGCCTGGCACCGGGCGCTCCGACACCGTCTGGGACGGTGGGCGCCGTCAACTCGGATGCTGTGTGCACCGAGCGGGGTAGGACCACCTTACAGAGCTAACGTCTCCTCGCGGCAGCCTGTTCTTGTGCCCATTTTGGGTGTTTTTTTTTCTTGTCTTTTTTTTTTTTTGGATGCCGGTTGTGATCAGGGTAGCGACGCATTAGGCTTTACGAAGCCGCCTGTCGCACGTGGAGGGACACAACCTGGTGGACCGTGGTGTTGAGGTGTCGCACTTTGCTTCCCTCATTCTAGTTAGCCTCGCACGAATTGAAATTACTCGTTCGACTCAAGAAGGCTTTGTTCACGTGAACTTAGCATCTGAAATGCCGCCCGAAATTTTGCTAGCCGAATTGAACATATCGTACCATGTGGGCGATTCGCATGCCAAATTCCTCTCCCTTGCACTACTTTAGTGTTTGTCGAGTGCGTTGAATGTACGCAGCGGGAGCGGAGTCACCCCTGGTTTGCTGTCACCTGGACATCGTCTGCGCTGCTGCCCCGGACTACGATCGAGCTACCCCAGGCGATGGAAATGCCTGTGGCCAGTTCGGCGCAGCGACTGCGGCGGCCGCCTCTATCCGACTCGCAACCCTCGGCTATTCTAGTACACTGTACCTCGGCGGCTGGGAAAAAAGCCGGCAGTCACCAACGGCTACTGCGGCTCTCGCCAGCAGGGCACGAGCGACGCTTGCTTTTGCCGACTCTTGCGCCGCCGTTTCCGGATCCTAGCTATAGAGTCGTGCCGTCGAGTCTGCAATGCTGCTCCAGTGACCAACAATAGGCAGCGGTGTGCCCCAAAGACGTCAGCGCGCAGGCTGTGGACAACGCGTGCACATTTCCTCGGCGCGGCCACTGCCGCATGTACTACCCTTTGTTCGCGACGCACGCGTTTTTAGACCGTGCGATATGTTTCGCCGGAGTATGCGTAGTAATTTAAGGCTGGGGGATGTGGGGATGCGCGACTCTCACGCGTCCCCTGATGTTGTTTTCCCCGCATGGCTCCCGTCTCCTGTAAACCGGCTTCGCCGCGTGGCTTTACGGCGGTGTGGTTGCGGCGTATTGCGAGAGATGACGCGAGTGTTGCGCTGCTAACGCCACCTAGCGGCGGTGTTACTAGGGCGCAAAAGATAAAAGGCGCTTCCTCTTCGGCGTGGGCCGTGGGAGCCGCGGGCAGCGCGGACCTTCCGCGCGTGTGCCGACCCGCTTCGCGGGACTGTCCCGAGAAGGCTTAGGAGTAGGACACCGGTATGGACGAACACGATCGTTCGAACTCGCCACCCTTCGCGTGACCGTACACGTGAACGACTAGGCGATGGTGTCTTACCATGGGGCGAACATATTCGCTCGCTATCCGGTAGCGGTAAGTCGGACTTCCTTGATTTGTCGCGCGTCCATGTGAATGTTCTATGCATAGTAATTCGGCTAACGTGCATCAGTGTATGAAAGGTGCAATAAATGCATGCCCTTGTGATTGTTTTCACTACTGTGTTATCGTTCCTTTGTCCCAAGAGCACGTGTGAGACCCCGCAAACTCAACCACAAGACGTCTGCGGCTACGGAAATTGCCGCGATTCGCGTTGCACCTTGTTGCCTCTCCCAGGAACCACTTCAGACGTGAACTGTCTTTCGTGAAGCTAAACCAGCCCTATAGAGCCCGTATTTACAAAAAACTTGTTACGCTAAAACTGCTCGTAAGAGTATCTCTCGCTCTCATTTTCTTTCTCTCTCCTGAGCATAGCGCGCGACGCTCCGCGAGGTGGTTGTTAGGCAACGCAGTGGGAGGTGGCACACATTACGGCAGGCTTAAATAGCTCCGCAGTTAAAAAAGCGAACGGCTATGTAGATATTATACTGTATATGCTGTGGTGTTGATATTGTAGCGAAGAAGACAGACACTAGTGTGTTCAGTGATACTGGATCTAAACGCTATAGTGGGTCGAGCGCTCTCGCTCAGCAACGGCTCTCGTGCTTTGAAGCTCTAACTGCCCTGCCCGTCGACGTTGCGCTGCTCCGAGCTCTTCCAATAAACACCTTTAGAATTGGTGGAGTGTGCTGGATAACCTCAGACAATCATCCTGGAATTCCGGTCCCACACCCTACCATGTATACCATGCCCCAAGACGCCACCCAGCAAACGCCTCCTCCCGCACCCACTGCGTGTCCCGGGGTGCCTCGTCATCGCGACCCTCGTATCTACACTGGAGCGGATGACACTGACGTGGACGAATGGCTCACGGCGTACGACAGGGTAAGCGCCCATAACAAGTGGGACGACGCGGCCAAACTGATCTATGTTCTGTTTTACCTCGATGGAGTGACCAGCCTGTAGTATAACAACCATGAAGGAGAGTTCCAGACATGGTCCGAATTTAAGACTTCCCTCGCCGATGTGTTTGGTCGCCCTGCTGTTCGCAAGCTGTGTGCCGAGCAGCGTTTGCGAAAACGAGCTCAACAGCCAGGAGAAACATTCACCTGTTATATTGAAGATGTCCTGGACCTATGCAGGAAAGTCGATTCGACCATGGCGGAGTCTGATCGAATTCGCAACATCCTGAAGGGCATAGAAGACGACGCCTTTAACATGTTGCTGGCCAAAAGTCCTCGCTCTGTAGCCGAAATTATCACACTGTGCCAGAGCTATGAAGAACTCCGCAGGCAGCGATAACTGACCCATCGATCTCTACCGCGTGACGAACACCTCGCTGGTTTGGTTGCCATGTCCGACCAGACAGCTTTGCTCGCAGAAATAAGGCGTTCGTCCGTTGGAAGTTGCCCGGCAACTATCATTGATGGATTTTGCACAGCCGCAGCCGGTACACGCGCCAACGCCGAGTTTTGCGCCTCCGCTTTGCCGCGTCATAGCGCAAGAACTGCACGAGGTTTTGCCTGAGCACCACCAGCGCGTTCCTGCGGCTGCGCCTCACAGCTACGCCGAAGTCATGGCTAGGCCCCAACAGATCCCGACGATTGTGCCACTGAGCTACGCGGAAGTCATCACCCAGCCTCAACAACTCCCTCAACGGGGACCTCTCACGTACGCCGAAGTCCTCGCTATGCCCCGACAACAGCCTGCCGTGCAAGCACTTCACCAGCCGCCACGTCCAGCGCGTCCTCCCACATGGATGGGACCTGCCGCAGCGACTCGGTGGCGTACGGCGGACAATCGGCCGATATATTTTGCGTGCGGCTACGCAGGCCACGTCGCACGCCACTGTAGTCGCGTGCAGCCGCCTAGCGCTACACCATATGCGCCAAGTGCTATGGTGGGTTCTCCGGGCCCATATTACGACGACGAACCTCGGGCTGCGTCACCACCATTCCGCCGGTCTGCCAACATCCGCCGCTCACCTTCTCCACGCCGACGCTCCCCATCACTGATGCGGCCTCGTCCCGTAGCTCGGGATGAGGAAAACTAATCGTCGCAGTCCATGAGGCAAGGGCTTCGACGCCGTCGAAACGCGAAAGTCCTCAACGTAGCGCGACCAATGTGATAGACGTGTTAGTTGACGGTGTGCGCACATATGCCCTCGTGGATACCGGAGCCGCTGTGTCAGTTATGGACGTAAAGCTTTGTCGTTTCCTTCGAAAGGTCACGACGCCCCTTGCCGGATTCTCCCTCCGCACAGCAGGCGCACAGCATATTCATCCGCTAGCGGCGTGCACCGCTAGTGTTCTCATCGAGGACGTTGTATACGCCATCGAATTTATTGTGATATCTTCGTGCTCCGACGAAGTTATCCTGGGGTGGGACTTTCTCGCCTGCCACAATGCTGTTATTCATTGCGCACGGGCCGAACTGAACTGTCGCCGATCTCAGATATGACGCCTGCCGATAATGCTTTTTTTGCGAACAAACTTCTCGTCAGGCACGACATCAGCGTTCCTCCCAACTCGTCAGTGATTGTCTCAATGCATTGCAGCAGCCTCTCTGACGCCGTCGCACTACTTTCTCCGTCTGGCCGCTTTTATACTCGAAAACGTCTGCTGCTACCTTTTGCGACTGTGAACGTAAAACAGGGCTCCACAGCTATTTTCGTCTGTAACCCCTTCTCATACCCCGTGATGCTGCTTCAAGGTGAATGTCTTGGTCACGTGGAGGGGATCGACGACGTACAAATTACGAATGTTCCCGAAGCCACGTCCTGCGCCAGTTACAACACGCTCGGTTCTCTCTCTACGTCCGACCCTTTGCCCACATGTGTGTTCGATTCTTCAATTGCCGATGGTGTCCCCCCAGCTCAGCGTTCTCAGCTTCTGCGCATCTTAGAAGAATTTCGTTCTTCTTTTGATGTCGGGCAACCGTCCCTGGGCCGGACGTCTGCTGTCACGCACCATATTGACACCGGCTCCCAACCGCCATTGCGGCAACGCCCATATCGCGTCTCTGCCACAGAACGTCGTGTTATTAATGAGCAAGTGGACGATATGCTTCGCCGCGAAGTGATCCGACCCTCGAACAGTCCATGGGCATCTCCTGTCGTCCTTGTTACGAAAAAAGACGGCTCGGTACGCTTCTGTGTAGACTATCGGCGCCTGAACAAGATCACTCGCAAAGATGTATACCCGCTGCCGCGAATCGATGACGCTATCGATAGCCTACAAGGAGCAGAATTCTTTTCATCGCTAGATTTACGCTCCGGATATTGGCAAGTACCCATGGCTGACGTCGATAGGCCGAAGACAGCCTTTGTCACACCCGACGGCTTATACAAACGTCATGCCGTTTGGACTTTGTAATGAGCCAACAACCTTTGAACGCATGATGGACACATTTCTGCGCGGTTTGAAGTGGTACACGTGCTTATGTTATCTCGACGACGTTGTTGTTTTTGCCTCTGACTTCACCACGCACCTTCAACGCCTACGGCGTGTTTTGACGTGCTTAGCAAACGCTGGCCTCCAACTGAACCTAAAGAAGTGCCGATTTGCAGCGCGGCAGCTCACGATACTAGGTTACGTCGTCTCGAAGGATGGAATCCTCCCTGCCTGACGACAGTGCCTGCTGCTCACTGTCCCAGCGTGACGTTTCTTCCGTCAACATTCATCGCTTCCGAGCAGCGCAAGGACCCCTGGATTGCTTCCATCATAGACTTCCTTGCTGACCCGTCATCGCAGCCAACCACTCGTGCGTTGCGCCGTCAAGCTCGCCATTTCTCCATTCGCGACGACCTGCTTCACCGACGCAATTACACCTCTGACGGCCGCCAGTGGTTATTAGTAGTACCTCGAAGCCTCCATTCTGAGATCTGCGCATCGTTCCACTCTGATCCACAGTGTGCACACTCAGGACTTTTCAAAACCTACCAGCGCCTCCGACAACGCTACTACTGGCGAGGAATGTACAACTACGTTCAAAAGTTCGTTCGCTCATGCCCCGACTGCCAGCGCCGGAAATCTTCACCCCAGCTCTCGTCAGCTGGTCTGCAGCCTCTGCCCTGCCCTACCCGGCCGTTCGGGCGCGTTGGCATCGATTTGTATGGGTCACTTCCCTTGACGTCGGCTGGTAACCGCTGGGCCATTGTGGCAGTAGATCACCTTACGCGATACGCCGAAACCGCCGCTCTCCCAGCAGCTACAGCGGGCGCTGTTGCCTCATTCCTGCTTCGCCGATTCATCCTGCGGCATGGTCCACCTCAAGAACTGCTCAGCGATCGCGGACGCGTCTTCCTGTCGGAAGTAGTTGAAGTTATTCTCAAGGAGTGCCACGTTGTTCATCGTACGACTGCGGCGTACCACCCGCAAACGAATGGCCTCACAGAACGCTTCAACCGTACACTCGGCGACATGCTTTCAATGTACGTCACCTCCGACCACACGAACTGGGACGCCATTCTGCCCTTCGTGACCTACGCGTATAAAACCGCTACGCAGAGCACCACTGGATTTTCACCCTATTTCTTACTCTATGGTCGACACCCTTCGCACACCATCGACACCATTCTACCGTACCGGCAGGATGCATCCGAGTGTGTGCCTATTTCTGCCACGGTCAGGCATGCAGAAGGGTGTTGCGACCTAGCACGGGCCTTTACTTCCGATGATCAAGAGTGCCAGAGGAGCACTCGCGGTGACGCCACTTCCACGGTCACCTTTGATCCGGGAGCGCTCGTGTGGCTCTCAGTCCCTTTGACTGCTCCTGGCCTCTCATCAAAACTGGTCCCGAAGTATGAAGGCCCTTATCGTGTTCTCAAACGCGCACCTCCTGTCAACTACGTTATAGAACCAGTTGAGCCATCTTCAGACATGCGCCGCCGTGGACGAGACATTGTCCATGTCGACCGTCTAAAGCGTTACTTCGACCCGCTCATCGTGACGAGCTGTTAGGTCGCCGGGCGGCTCCCTTATCGTTCCCGGGGGTGATTGTAGCGAAGAAGACAGACACTAGTGGGTTCAGTGCTACTGGATCTAAACGCTAGTGGGTCGAGCGCTCTCGCTCAGCAACGGCTCTCGTGCTTTGAAGCTGTAACTGCCCTGCCCGTCGACGTTGCGCTGCTCCGAGCTCTTCCAATAAACACCTTTAGAGTATTTATAATAATTAAGATAGAATGTTTCTAATGGCAAAATATTGACAAGCAAACTGAAGCCCCGCGGCCCCAGGGACACATACCCATAGCAAAACCATTGACATTACATAATAAACATACCCAGTGGCACAATACCAGGAATTAGGGACATTTCGTACGGTTTCCTTTTTTCGCCACCACGTGGCGTATCGACCTTAAAGAATTCGAAATTCCCGCTATGACGTATGCTATGACGCACAACTAAAGAAAGCGCAATAAAAATAAACACACCCTGAAGCTGTGGCTTCACCTCGGTGCTTGGAAACGAGCGCGCTTGTGTATCAGCGTTATCTCGAAGACAGCCGGCTACTTGCTCTACTGACAATGAATCGATGGTTTTGCTAGACACTTCGCCAGAAAGCTCGTCCGCATTCTGGAGAGATATCTGGCCGAGATAACGGCTCCCGCGAAGCTTCCGTTGAATATATATATATATATATATTTTCCTTGAGCAGACTTTATATTTGTGCACCACTGTGGCCACGGTCTTGCGTATACGTCAGGGTTCTGTTTCATGGGTTTGCTATAAAACTGGCGTTATCTATTGTTTAAGAGGAAGCTTTAGCTCGGGCCTAACTTCGATGTCGGATACTGAAATACATGTAAAAGGAAGGAATGCTTTTATGAGAAAACCGCTGAACCAATTTGAATGAAATGTGTTGCATTTAAGAGGGAAAGTTAAATTGCAGAGACTGCAGCAAATAGAATTTTCGTTTAGATAGTGTAATGTTTTCAAAGAATTGCAGGATGTTCGTAAATTTGAAAAAAAAAATACAAGCATGAAGTTTACAAATCCGCAACTCAGCCATTAAAAACGAATATGGCATTTCTATAAACTGACCCCACCCCGTTGGAGCATCAAAAGCGAAAAATTTTTTTTTTGCTTTACCTTAAATCTTACGTGAATTTGTTATAATGTTTGGAAGGGTTTTGCAAATGCAACATTCACAACATAGTGGTATATTTCAGGATGGTGTATGATATATGATTGCTATCCGCTTTCGATGTATTATTAGGTGCAGTTTACAGAATTCCGATTTCATTTTTAGCTGCTGAGCTCTATACGCCAGGTTTTCTTTCTCGAAATTTGGCAATTCTTTAAGATTTGGCGTAACAAAAGTAGACAGCCTATAATAAAATATCCCTTTCTGCAATCACTACACCTTAACTTTTTTTCTAAATTCAACATAACTCATCAAATTTGGTGCATTGGTTGCTCTGAGAAACTGTTTCCGATTTCCCATGTATTTCGATAGGAGCCCCCAAGCTCAATGTTCCCCCTAAGTTCGAGCTTGAATAATATACTTGTTGGCAAGATACGTTTGTAAACGTGTGATCGTCGCCTAATGAGCTAGAGCACTGGCGTACTGAGCTCAACGGCAGAGGATATGTTTGCAAAGCGTCTTGGGAAGGAATAGGAGAAAAGAAAGGGAGAAGGCTGGTATGTTATTCAGAAGCATGTCTGGTTGGCTAAAAATTACTAAATGCGTTGGTCGTCATACCACCTTCCGTTCCATCAGCATAATTTCTATTTCATTCCGCTAGTATTGTGCTAGTATTGTCAATCAATCGAGATTAGAACACCGGTGTCATGACATTGTATTCCGTCGCCTTCCTTCAAGCCACTGGACTACATGCACGGCTATAGTGTGACCTCAACGGGATGGACATGTACATACGCACCTCCTAATCTTATCATCATCATTCATCGCTCTTTTTATCCCCTCCCCCCTTCCCCAGTGTAGAGTAGCAGGCCAGAGCAAACTGACGCTCAAGCCGACCTCTCTGCCTTTCTTCAAATAAACCTCTCTCTCTCTCTTGTATTCCGTCGCAATTATTTATGGCCATCACTTCAGAATCATCTCATCGTCGTCATGCCGTCGTCCTTATATGCCTTCGTCGTTCTATCGACATCATTCCTACCTCGTAATTCCATCGTCGTCACTGCATGCACCGTCGGCCTGCGGTCCTTGTTCTACCATCGGGAGGTAACATTGGCGAGCGATGGTCATAACAAAGCGGGTCAATCAGGGAGACAGTGCATGGCCGCATATAGCCGAATCACTTGAAACATCAGGGGAAACACTACGGATTCTAAATAAAGGTGTCTTAGCTAACACAATGTGTCGCTTCTTGTTCGCTAGATCGTGTGAATGTTAATCGCATTAACTTCGATAGTCATCTTAACATCGGTTCTACAGGAATTCTTTCGTCTTCGCGACACTAATGAACTCTTGTCCACATTGTTCCAGCCTATTAACACCTCGAATTCCTAGAGGTGATCGTGCTAAGGCATGTGACGGACGACCCGAAGTTTGACGGAGGTAGCGGTATGATTTCGACAGCGGCGCCGCCTATCGACCAGGAGAAACGCATTTGGGTGGGTGGGAATAGCGGCGAAAGGCACACTTCAAGAGTTACTACACATCACAGATTTGAATCAACCTGACAAAGAGTTAGAAATATATATGCATTGCAGTCGTGCTAAAGAAATTGAAAACTATTGGATTGATGTGAGACTCGCTGCAAAAACATTCATTAGACTGTCTCAGGTACCCGAGCTATCCTTAACGGGAATCAATGAGATGAGTTTCGATAGAGCTCGTTACATTTTTCAAGAGCGGAAGACGTGCCTAGTGGCGGAGTCGACTGCAATATTATGTTGCTGCAGAAAAATATCTAGATTTTCGGCGTGATCATTTTAACGGAAAAACAAAAATTAAATAAGTTTTCAAGAAGTACTTAGAGTACATTGATAAAATTGTAGCAAATAAATTCTGTAATAACTTTTAATAATAAACTTTTTTGTGTCCTAAGGCACAGGGCAACTTACTACTGGTCTCCATTAATTTTCTTCGTTATATTTTCAAGCGAGTTGAACATTCTGCCATAGGTTAAGTCACAATTAGCCCAACTAATTAAACTGAGACTTTCAAGTGTATATTGTTCTTAGACAAATACTTTAAGTCTACGCGGATGCTGCAAAATTTCTCAACATTGGGGAGGGGAATATGAAAAACAAAATAGAAATGCAGAGCACTTTATTGCCTCAGTAAAATTTTATTTTGAATGCTATTTCCACTCGTTAAGTGGCTCGACCCTCGTGTTCGCAGCCTTGTATATGTTTTTGTAGCACTAGGTGCGTTGTCTGCGAATTTACGTGAATAAGCAAGCAGATCATACTTTAATCTGGCGGAGAAAAAAAACAAAACAAGCAAAGCCTACGTTGTAGATGCACTGTACTGAAACACAATTAGACAGAGTCTAAATTTGCATATATTTCTAAGCATAGATGCCTAAATTGTGGATTGAAAAATTGACATCATTATAATGAAGCCGAATAAAGCAATAAGAATGGCATGTTCCGCGTGAAAATATGATGAGCGTTAGCCTTGTGGGTCAACAATTTCTGTTTAATGAAAAAAAAAAGCTTCTAGTGGCCATGTATTGTCCATGTATTATTTCGGAAAGCCAGTAACCAGCGTATCTAAATTTACATTCGCGCCAAAATTATTGGCTTGAGTTCTATCACTGTAGGTACATCCGAATGACTATATGAGATTCAAAAGTGAGATTAAATGGCGGGCGGCGGCGTGTACGGTAGTGTTCACCTACGCCTTCGCTATAGTATGTTGCCGCACACTTTAAAGCACGAGCATGGTGATCAACCGATGTGCTTTTCTACAACTTCATCCCTAAATGTAAGCCGGGGTTCTGCCACTCCCGGTGGTTGTTGCCTGCCTGATCCCTCCCTATTTTCCTAACTGTCCATTGTATGGTTTGTTTTCATACCAAATATTCACATAATAATGTGGGTGTTCGGCTAGTAATGAAATGTTTATTTCTCTCACAGTTAAATTATCAAGTAACCAGAAAGAAGGGATGCAGGGCAAAAACCTGCTATGATGCAGCTTGAAGACCGCCCGGCGGCCGTTCATCACATGACAGTATCTTCACAATAATCGAGAACGCGAGTTAGCTTCGTAAAGGCAAAAGGGCTAATGGGTCGAACAGAACCGGGCCGGCCAAAGAATGGTACTTTCGGGCTCGGGCCAGGCCCGGACCTGAAAAACCGGCCCCTGCAGTGCTCTACTTCAGATAGTCTGATCAGCAGATTCTCATACTGTCACGTAGTAGTGACGCTGAAGTAAACAGTCGTAAAACTGTGTGTGACGAAACTGATTCTTTATTGGGCGAACATGTGCCCACAAAAGCAAGCTACACTCGAAGCATAACGAAAGCGGTGAACACAGTCGGCGATCGTCGAAATCTGATCAGCGGCGAAACGCGTCGGCTTTTATACATGAGTCATCGAAGGCCCCAGAATAATCCCTGGTACCCGCATCTCTTCCAGAAAGATCTAGATAATTCGCGTCACTCATACAATTAGATTACATGAGCGTCGGTGACATAAGACAACGGATAGAAGCATCGATAACGTTCGAGAAAATTCCGATACATGCAGGCGCGTCCTGTGCCAAGCGATAACGTTTAACATTTGTTAGCCGGTGAAAAGCGGTCACCGGTGAAAGATAAACATGTATACATGTCAATACCCTCCGCTTAAAAAGCATCGTCCCGATGCTACAAACAAAAAACGAAAACAAAACCACGCGTACAGAGAGAGAGAGAGAAAAAAAACAATAACAAAGTAACAAAGTACCGAAGTTCGTCAGCGGACGTAGAAAGGCTTAAGACGCACCACGTGTTTGACGTCAGGTCGTGCCCGGCGCCGCTGTGATTGCGAAATGCCGTCTGGCACGACCTCATAGTCCAGTGTGCCAATACGTCGGATGATCTTATATGGTCCGAAATAGCGACGTAACAGTTTCTCGCTAAGTACTCGTCGGCGTATCGGAGTCCAGACCCAAACACAGTCGCCGGGCTCGTACTCGACGTAGCGTCGTCGAAGATTGTAGTGTCGGCTGTCGGTCCTCTGCTGGTTCTTGATGCGCAGGCGGGCGAGCTGTCGGCCTTCTTCGGCACGCTGCAAATAGCTGGCAACGTCGAGATTTTCTTCGTCGGTGACGTCCGGTAGCATGGCTTCAAGCATCGTTGCCGGGTTCCTTCCATAGACCAGGTTGAACGGCGCCACGTGGGTCTTTTCTTGCACGGCCGTGTTGCATGCGAAGGTCACGTGTGGAAGGATGGCATCCCACGTCTTGTGCTCGACGTTGACGTACGTTGCCAGCATGTCGGCGATGGTCTTATTTAGGCGCTTGGGGAGGCCATTCGTCTGCGGGTGGTAGGCGGTGGTTCGGCGATGGCTTGTGCGGCTGTATCGCTGGATGTCTTGAGTTAGTTCTGCCGTAAAGGCTGTACCTCTGTCGGTGCTGAGGACATCTGGGGCGCCGTGACGCAGGAGGGTGTTCTCAACGAAAAATCGGGCTACCTCGGCGGCACTGCCTTTGGGCAAGGCTTTTGTTTCGGTGTAGCGCGTGAGGTAGTCCGTAGATACGACGATCCATTTATTCCCGGACGTCAACGTCAGGAAAGGCCCCAGTATGACCATCCCGATCATCTGGAACAGTCGGCGAGGTGGCTCGATCGGCTGTAGAAGTCCGGCTGGCCTTGTCGGCGGTGTTTTGCGTCGCTGACAGTTGGCATGTCCTTACGTAATGGGCGACGTCGGCAGAGAGGCGAGGCCAGTAGTATTTTTCATAGATCCTAGCGAGCGTGCGGGAAAAACTGAGGTGTCCAGCCGTTGGGTCGTCATGGAGAGCTTGCAGAACCTCTGGACGCAATGCTGAGGGTACCACGAGGAGGTAGTTGGCTCGAACTGTCGAGAAGTTCGTCTTTAAGGGAATGTCGTTTTGCAAGAAAAACGATGCCAATCCTCGCCTGAACACCTTGGGCACAATGACGGTCTTGCCTTCCAGGCAGTCCACAAGGCTCCTTAGTTCCGGGTCAGCTCGCTGTTGTTGGGTCCCAAGAAAGTATCGTCATCCTGGTCGTCCTGTGGCGGCGGTTCAACGGGGCGCGAGACAAGCAGTCGAACTTGAGGCCCGGACTTGTAAACGACGGTGATGTCGAATGCTTGAAGTCTCAGACTCCATTTTGTGAGGCGTCCTGAAGGATCCTTCAAGTTAGCTAGCCAACACAAGGCGTGGTGGTCGCTCACAACTTTGAAGGGCCTGCCATAGAGGTAGGGGTGAAACTTTGATGTAGCCCAGATGATGGCGAGGCATTCCTTTTCGGTTGTGGAATAATTTGTTTCCGCCTTCGACAGCGACCGGCTAGCGTAACTTACAACCCTTTCTAGTCCGTCAGTCCTCTGCACAAGCACAGCGCTGAGTCCTACACTGATTGCGTCGGTGTGAACTTCGGTATCGGCTTTTCGTCGAAATGTGCAAGTATTGGCGGCGATTGCAGGCGTCGCTTCAGTTCTTCAAATGCTTCGACTTGCGGCGTCTCCCACTTGAACTCGACGTCGGCCTTCGTGAGGTACGTCAGTGGCTCAGCGATCCGTGAAAGTCCTTCACGAAGCGCCTGTAATAGGCGCACAGTCCAAGAAATCTACGGACTGCCTTCTTGTCGGCGGGCGGAGGAAAGTCAGCGATGGCCGCAGTTTTCTGCGGGTCAGGGCAAACTCCACACTTGTTGATGACGTGGCCCACCAAAAAAGAGCTCCTCGTATGCGAAGCGGTACTTTTCTGGCTTTAACGTGAGTCCGGAGGTCTTGATAACTTGAAGAACTGTTTGAAGGCGCCGGCGGTTTTCCTCGAAGCTTGAGGCAAACAACGACGTCGTCCAAATATACGAGGCAAGTCTGCCACTTCAAGCCTGCCAGTACATTATCCATGATGCGTTGGAAAGTCGCAGGTGCCCAGCAAAGACCAAACGACATGACCTTGAACTCGAACAGTCCGTCTGGTGTTATAAAGGCAGTCTTCTCCGGTCCCTCTCGTCGACTTCGACTTGCCAGTAGCCGGTTTGAGGTCCATTGACGAAAAGTACTTTGCGTTGTAGAGTCGATCCAAGGCGTCGTCAATACGTGGGAGAGGATACTACGTCCTTCTTCGTGATTTATTGAGGCGACAATAATCGGTGCAGAAACGTAACGTTCCATCCTTCTTCTTTACTAACACCACGGGGGACGCCCACTGACTCTTGGATGGCTGGATGATGTCGTCGCGTAGCATTTCGTCGACTTGATGCCTTATGGCCTCGAGTTCGCGCGCCGAAACTCGGTACGGGCTCTGACCGAGTGGGCGAACATATTCGTCGGTTCTGATGCGGTGCTTGGCGACAGGGGTTTGTCGAACTTTTGACGACGACGAGAAGCAGTCCTTGTATTGCAGGAGCAGAGCTTTTAGCTATTCTTTCTTATGATTGGGAAGGTTCTGATTGACGTCGAAAGTTGGTTCATATACTACAGTCATCGTTGCAGGTGCACTAGAATCCGTGAAGGCGAAAGCACCGCTGGATTGTACTATTTCGTCGTTGTAGGCGACCGTGGTGCCTTTGTTAATGTGCTTGTATTCGTGGCTGAAGTTTGTGAGCATCACTCTTGCTTTCCCTTCATGTAGCTCAGCTATGCCTCTAGCGACGCAAATTTCATGGTCGTGCAGTAAGTGATGATCGCCCTCGACGACGCCCTCCATGTCTGAAGGCACTTCGGTACCGACGGAAATCATTACGCTGGAGCGAGGCGGAACGGTGACTTGTTCTTCTAGCACATTCAAGGCATGGTAACTGGTGTTTGTATCCGGTGGTATCGCGTTGTACGTTGAAAGCGTTATCGACTTGGACCTTAAGTCGATGACTGCATCGTGTTGGTTTAGAAAGTCCATGCCTAGGATAACATCCCTGGAGCCGTGCTGCAGGATTACGAAGCTCGCCGGGTAAGTGCGGTTGTTTACCGTGACTCGCGCTGTGAAGATTCCAGCCGGCGTTATTAGGTGGCCTCCCGCTGTCCGGATATCGGGTCCTTGCCAGGCCGTTTTCACCTTCTTCAACTTGGCGGCGAACTCGCCACTGCAAACGGAATAGTCGGCTTCAGTGTCGACGAGAGCGGTGACGTTATGACCATCCAATAGCACGTCTAGATCGGTAGACCATCGTCTGGCGTTACGGTTAAGTCGTGGCGTCGGATCACGGCTGCGTCGGCTTGCTCCGCTGCCGCTACGTCGCGTTGGTAGGTCTACTTTCGGCGGTGAAGTGTTGTCGTGAAGGCTCTTGCTAGGCGCTATGCTTATACGTCGCCATGATGATTCGCGAATTTAGTTCGTCGGCGGCGGAGTATCTTCAGCATTGCGTCGTACAGCAACCGCACCTCCATCGGTTGCTGCCTTTAGTTTCCCGAGTAAGGGCTAGGAGATCGGCCCCGGGTTGGGCCGGCATACAGCCGGCGATTCGGGGAGATGTAGCAGCCTGGTGACGGCGAGCGTGAGGGTCGTCGTGATTGCCACTGGGCTCTGGCGAGGTAGTCGGCGATGTCACGTGGCCGCTCGCCAAGCTGTGGACGTGGCGCGTTGACGGCGAACCCTTGCAGGCCCACAAAAGCAAGCTACACCCGAAGCACAACGAAAGCGGCGAACACAGACGGCGATCGTCGAAATGTGATCAGCGGCGAAACGCGTCGGCTTTTATACATGAGTCATCGAAGGTCCCAGAATAATCCCTGGTACCCGCGTATCTTCCAGAAAGTTATAGATAATTCGCGTTGCTCATCCAATCAGATGACATGAGCGTCGGTGACAAGAGACAACGGATAGAAGCATCGATAACGTTCCAGAAACTTCCGATACCTGCAGGCGTGTCCTGTGCCTAGCGATTCCATTTAACATTTGTTAGCCGGTGAAAAGCGGTCGCCGGTGAAAGATAAACAAGTATACATGTCAATATGATTATGACAGATTGAGTAAAACAATTTAAGACGTAGCCTGCTTCCCTGTTCAAGCAAAAGGATCCAGTCAAGTTATTTTTTCCTCTTACACTTAGAAAGTGGTTGTATATCCCCAGGTCGAACAGTGTCGTGACGGATTGGACTTTTCTAGAGCATTAATATGCAAAAAAATTATTCTTGGGCTTTACGTGCCAAAACCACGATCTGATTATGAGGCACGCCGTGGTGGGGGACTCCGGATTACTTTAGTCCACCTGGGGTTCTTTAACGTTCACCCAATGCTACATTGATATGCACATCAGAAACCGCATTCAACACAGGGCATGCCTACACCAACATTGGTAAATTTGTTTTTTACGCTGCTATTTTACGTTATACTTATGTGTTTTAAACTTTGTTGCAAGAAGTGAAGGGCATGCCCGGCATTTCTAACTACGGTATTAACATGTTATGACCAAGAGTCATCCTCTGACAGCATAAGACCTAAATATTTCACTGCTGAATTATTTTTTTACTTCAACTGGCCACTTAACAAATACTTATATCTGATTTTGTAACATTTTTGTAGTGAAGCTAATGTCTGCATAATTATTTATGTTTAGGGCCATGCTATCAGTGACACCATTTTTATACGCGCTTCAAGTCGGCCGCCAATAAAAACAATGACTCATTAGATGCCCTTGCACACAGTACAGAATCATCCACAAAAATTGTATCCCGGTTTAATAATATCACACATATTGCTAATAAAAAAACCTTGCACTCGGCCGCGCAACGCTTGAAACAGCGAAGCTGTGTGATCGTAGCCCAGCATTTTCCAGAAGTGCGCGCGAACTTTTCATCTTATTACTCATGTAGACGATAATTTCTTTTCGCGCGTCTCGGACTTACGGCCGACACCGCGCGTTGCACAGCGCAGCTTGCAACACCGTTCCAGGAGACCCGCTCCGTGAATGCGTCGCTCTCTCTCTCGCTCTCATAGCACTCAAAACCTCTTCACCTCGCAGAGCACGAGCGTACAAACGCGCCAGCTGTGGACGAATACGACGACGCTCGAACGCAATCATATGGTTAGCATCAATGCATGTTCTGGCAGCGTGGCCGTATAGCCTAGTGGTTCCGACGCTCGCTTTGGGACCGGAGGTACGCGGGCTCGAAGCCCACCTCGGCAAGAAAGTTTATTTTCTTTCTTGGCAGTTTCTTGATACGCACCACAAATTACGGCTGGCTTAAACAGCTTCGCTGTCAAAAAAAAACGAAGAAATTCGGCAGACACATTTCAAACTGTTTACGTGTGGGTATGCGAAAGCGATATATTCCCTTTGGTGCAGTGTTGTACGGAACGGCGTTCCAGGAACTAGTTCCTTTTGGGAGGAACGGAGGAATGCCACCATTGCTTTAAGGGCCGGTGGAACTGTAACGGTAACTTGTTATTTTTACGAAGGAATGGCAGAGGGAACGGCGTTCCTTCTGTAAACCTTCCACGGCACTAAACAGGTGCACCGACGCACGCACGTAGGCAGCACATCATGCAGGGCGCAAAGAACTACCGCTTGTCTGTCACTTGACTACTGTGCATTTTCTTTCGCGAATTCTGCAGTATATTTTTTTATGACTAGGCTTCAAGATTGTCACGTGACGCTCCCTTCTGTAGTTTCTTTCCGCCATGGCGGCCTGTCGGACACTAACATCGATATGTAACTCTTGCCGAGTTCAAACAAGGGTCTTTACTAAATTGAGAATATATATTGGACATTTCTTTTTCTACTCATACTGCAATATTGAATCAGCATTAATTAAACGCCTAAGTGTTGTTCCTTTCGATGCGGTTTCTTTTGCAAACATTGAGGTATATCCTGCTGATACCCCTTGTACAATACATTGCACATTGCCTCCCACTTGTTTTCGAAATTCACTCGGAAGTGATTACGCAAAATATTCACTCTGGGTTTGAAGTACGATGCATGTGTAACTACTGTAAAGAAGTGGCTTACTCATATTCTTGTCATCCACTTTCGAGAAATTTGACAATAAATTGGTCTAGATCTCTGTGTCGTCCCACACGGCCGAAAGACGTTGAGGCGTATTTCGAAGTCACCGAGATTTTATGAAAATACCGGACGCGGCAGCAATATGGCAATGTATTACACGTAGTTCCATCTTCATCTCAGCTTTTAAACAATGAAATGCAGTTTTTACCGCAGCTAACATGAGGAGATGATAGAGATAGTCATTTTTTTCACTTACACGGAGACGGAGCTTTTGGCATCTATCAGATACCGGCTCAGCCGGGTCTGGAGAACTTGCTCCATAAGCTTTCCCACACAGGACGTAAGGGATATGGGACGGAGATTATCGGGTCGAAGTGGTTTGCCTGATTTGGCAATGAAAACTACCTTAGCGTCCTTTACTTGGGGTTGGGAGGGTGCCGCGCACCTAGCATTCATTGAAGTAGTCGGTTAGGGCTGTGATGGAGGGGGAATCGAGGTTGCGTAGTGCCTTGTTGTGCACTCCGTCGGGACCGGGAGCTGAGGACGTATTCAGGCGCTGAAGTTCTGCCCTAACTTTTGCCTCTCTGATGGTTTTGTCGAGGAGGTCGTTGGGGGAGCCTGTATAGTGGGTGGTCTCCGGGGGGATATGCGGGGAAGTGTAGACCACGAAGCGTCTGGAGGAGTTCCTGCGGGGAGGCTTCGGATGCGTCTATGAGCTTCGTCATGATCTGTGTCTGGTGTGTCTTGGACTGAGTCGAATCAATGAGATGGTGGAATAGGTTCCATGTCTGGGGCAGGCTCATGTTGTGCTCCAGCCTGTTACAGAGGGATCCCCAATTTTGGCGAGAGAGAGTCGCAGCATGCGTCTCAGTCTCCTTGTTGAGCTGGGTCAGCCGGCGTCTGAATGTTGTATTCCAGCGCTGGCGCTGCCACCTCCGCTCGAGTCCCGCCTTAGCTTTCCAGAGCTGCAGGAGATGGGAATCCATTGCGTCCGCGGGGCAGTCCTCTGGGAGGGGACGAGTCACGGCGCGGACGTCGCACTAGAGCTGGTCGGACCAAGTAGCTATGTCTGAGATGGTGTGTAGAGTGCGGGCTGCTCGGAAAGTGCGTAACGAGTCCCACTTCGTGATGGCAGCACCACGAGCGGGTCTGCGTGCTGGGCCTGCTTGTAGGAGAATCTCAATAATGTAGTGATCACTACCCAGATTCTCCCGGGTGTTACACCACCTGCTTGAGGTAGGCGGTGGGTAAATGTCAGGTAGGGAGTCTACTGTGTCAGGTAGGGGGTCTACTACGTGTGAGGTAGGGGGTCTACTACTAATGTGAGGTAGGGGGTCTACTTGTTCACAGCCGGAGCAGCGGCGTTGCTTGGGAGCCGGGCACACATCCGCGTGGTGGCCGAGTGCGCCGCGGTTAGGGCAGTGCTCGATATTCTTTTTGAGGAGGGAGCACCTATAGAGTACGGAGGAGAGGTAGATGTGCTTGGGCACCCAGTCTTGTTCGAAAAGGATGATGATGGACTCCGTGGAGCCTATACGTATAAAGTCGAGGATGGGAGGGTTCTGCTCGCGATTGAGACAATCCTGAATGTCTTCGTAAGAGTGGGCGAGAGGGACCCCGTGAACCCCACCGCGGGCGCAGTCTTACGGGGCCGCTTGGTAGGAGTAGTCGTAGGCAGTGTCTTTGATGAGTACGGACTTGATGGCGAGGTAGTGGTGTCGGCGTTGCGGGTCGGGAGTGTTGATGAGGACGACGTGTTGGAGGGTATTGATGATTACGGTGCTTGGCTTGGCCTCTTGGTGTCCGAGGCGGGCTGCTTGCAGAATGGCATCGCGAAGCGCAACGCTGTTCACGGTCCGAAGGTTGAGGCCGCCATGGGGACGGAGGATCATTTTATGATCGTCGATGGGCAGCTTGGGGTGGCGTAGGGCAGAGAGTTGGGGCGGCCAGTGCTGGTGCCTCGCCAGAGCTTGAGGCGTAGATGGCTGCATACATTTCTCGGCAGCGGCAAAATTCGGAGTAGTGGTGGGGCGGGAGTTGCGAGTCGAGCTAGGATGAGTTTATCCGGTCGTACGGGACAAAGTCGGGTCTCCTCCACGCCCCGGAGGCCCGGTTTCGATTCCCGCCCAGATCAAAATTTACCTATCTTTTTTTTTATTCCAAAGGGATTAGTTTACTTTGTTTACATGAACCTGCCTGCTAAATTTGTCATGAATTCGAGCATTTTTTACGCGTTTTTACTCTTTGCCGTCGGCCATTTTTGGTAGCGTCGCAGACTACAATGTATACGGGTTTTCGCGTAAGGGGGCATATAATGCTTTCGCATTAAAAGAATGAAAAGGAATCTGCCCCCACACGGAGCCTTGCGGCACACCAGACGTAGCAGCAACATCATCTGAGCAACTCCCATTCAAAACAGCTCTTCGACGTGCTTACTTAACAACACGCAGTTACAGCCTGTATATTCATAAAAGTATTCACGTGTTCATAGTACGGCTAATCTTACATGGCATATCGAGATTAGTAACAATGCGGATCGAACGTTGGGTTATTGGCTCCTGTACACTTATAATGCCACCATCCTCTCTCATGTTACTACTATAGAAAACACTAATAGGACAAAATTTGAGTATACATCCAATGTGTGAAATTCCATTGTATTTATATGTTCAACTTATGATCGAAAAGCTACTCTAACCCCAAATAAAACTAAACTTGAATTTGTAACCCGTAAACTGATACACTCGAACCCGGATATATCGAATCTGAAGGGGATCACAAAAAGTTCGTTATATATATATATATATATATATATATATATATATATATAAAATAATAGGCCCTCAGGTAAACGGTGGCTTACCGATTAGTGCATCCGAGAGCCGCTAACTTACTGCACGCAACTAGGGGAAAAAAAGCAAGCACACTTTATTTACCCGCAAGAAAAATTGCTGGTTCACTTTCAACTTCATTCAAAAGTTCAAGCTGATTCTTTTCTTTACACTTGCAGGGGCCATCGCTTGCGGAAATAAACTCATGAATAGGCACTCAACCCACACGACGACGCCTCGAAAATCGGATAGAAGGAATGTTGACGTCCGAGGTAGCATGAGGGCTAGCCGAACAGGCTGACAGGGCTCAACTGACTGCACTATCTCTTCTCCACCTCCAGGTGCCAGAATACCTCAAAGTGTACAAATAAATGCACTATGAGGTCTTCTGCGTGGCACCGCGTTCGATATATCGAATGTGCTGGTGAACGAGCGTTCTTTATACGCGCGCACCAGCCCGATACATTTGCATGAAATTTTCAAGGGTATTTTACAGCTGTTCGATGTACAGAATAATTCGTTATAAGTTGGCTTGATATATCCGCGGAAGACTGTATCTCTGTCACCACATATATGGCATCGCATTGATCAGCTGTACAAAATACGTATCAGATGTAGTCACATTAACTTCCTTCAGCTCTTTCTGGCCTCGAACAGCCCTTGAATGGTATCGCGTCCCCAAAGAAATCCTAAAGAGTACTAATAAACGCAAGTTTCATGCAACATCAACTAGCGCACGTTGTGTAATCTGAATTTGTTAATTACTTAGTATGTTCCTTTTAAATTCTTTGTAAGGTCAGGTAATATGGTATAATTGTAAAGCTGCCTTCGTCGTGCGCACTAAAGTTTTTCCACGTACCACAAGCTAAAAGTATATGATTAGAAAGTTACTTTTTAATAATTGCATTATTTGTTTAGCCTGCTCAACCCACTTCCTTCCGTAATGCCTTCGAGTGCTGACGGCGCAAATAGATAAATTATTAAACTGTAAAATATATTTCTTGGATGAGGGGTGGTCACCTCCGGCAATGTTTCATCATCAGACTATATTTATGTCCATGGCAGAACGAAGGCCTCGCCCAGCGATCTCCAATGACACCTATCCTGCGATGTATAAAATGTGTGCATTATTTAAAGCTCCATAGTTTAACACTACATAAACAAACTCAGTTATTCTTCTGAAATGACTAGTCAGCTGTTCCTCTTAGCCGCTTATTTTGTCTGTGCATGAAAGTCTCTCGATTTATTTGAACAAATTACAACCTAATTAACGAGCTCTTGAAACTCATATCGCTTTGGTATATAAGTTGCTATGTGTTTTTGGACTCGCGCTAAAATAAAAAAAAAACGTACATTGCTTTATAAGTGCAGTGGATGAAATTGCCGCGAAAATACAAAGCCGTGTAATACATTTGAACTTTTCATTACATGCCTATAGCCAGGAAGTTTATGCAACCAAATGATTGTGTATTATTACATTTTCAAATTCCTACGGCATTTCCCCTATGTGGAGAAGCCAGTTAAACTTTTAAATGATTCACAATTCGACTTTGTGATGTTTCGACCATATATTCGATAGAGAGAAATGTGCATGACCAATAGGAACATATGTTGGAGGCAAAAATTATTATCAAATTTTGCAAAATAATCTGTGTTTACCAACTGAACAGCATATTTCTACCCTGGAACAGATAGGAAATTGAAATGAATCACATGCATAAAAGTTTGCAGTGCTAGTATTATGAAGTACAGTTTCAGTTTTATTTCTCTCAATTTATGATATATGCTAGTTGATGTGATGACTTCAATTTCCTGTTTTATGTTTAGGCTACACTGACACTGCACAAACTATATTTTTTGTCATAATACGGAATACAGGCCGCAGAGTGCGGCTCATCTGGGCACGGCGAATCTATTAGGATGAAGCCAACTGAACTGCGTATCCTGTTTTTGCAGATTTTGCTGTGCTATTCCATTGACTTCACGGACGCTCCACGCACGGGCCTGGCCATCGGAACTACTGAACATCGTCGCTTACAACATGCCACGCAGCTATCCTCGGATGCTATCAGCTATGGACCGGCGCATGCGTATGGAATGACGACGGCCTCTGCCCCAGCTGTGAAAACGGAGTGCGCTGGCTACTTAAGGACAGTCGGCACCGATGTCTTTCGTGGGCACGGCGAATCTATTAGGATGAAGCCAACTGAACTGCGTATCCTGTTTTTGCAGATTTTGCTGTGCTATTCCATTGACTTCACGGACGCTCCACGCACGGGCCTGGCCATCGGAACTACTGAAAATCGTCGCTTACAACATGCCACGCAGCTATCCTCGGATGCTATCAGCTATGGACCGGCGCATGCGTATGGAATGACGACGGCCTCTGCCCCCGCTGTGAAAACGGAGTGCGCTGGCTACTTAAGGACAGTCGGCACCGAGGTCTTTCGTGGGCACGGCGAATCTATTAGGATGAAGCCAACTGAACTGCGTATCCTGTTTTTGCAGGTTAGTAGGTTTGGAAAGTGCTTCAAAAGTGACAATAGGTTTATTGTTGTTGTGCCGTGCCCCAAAGCCTGTGTTGATATTGCCATGGCATGCTTGTCGATGTTACTGTTGCTTAGTGGCGATATAGAGCAAAACCCCGGACCAAAGGTAGAGGATATGCTGCAGAAACTTTTGGACGGGCAAGAAAAAATGAGAGAAGATATAAAGGAAATTAAGGCTGACCAATCTTCCTTTTCTACTCAACTAGGCAAGCTGAACCAAAGAATGCTTGAAGTAGAGAGCACATTGAAAATAGTAACGAAGTATGACGAAAGATTTATCCACCTTGAAACAACCTTGAAGGATATGGCAATCGCCATGGAAGCGCAACAAGAAAAAATGGCTGATCTGGAAGATCGCAGCCGTAGAAATAATCTTATATTATTTGGGATCCCGGAAAGTGAAAATGAGACTGCTGAACAGATTGAAAAGAAAGTGTTAACTGATCTTTTCCGAGAGCGACTCAACGTTAAAATAACCACAGCAGAAAGAATACATAGGCTGGGCAGAAAGCAGGAAGGAAAAGTACGCCCAGTTATCATGAGAGTTTTCGATTACAAAGAAAAGACTGCGGTGTTCAAAAACTGCAGAAAGTTAAAAGGGACCGGTATTTCTGTCTCGGATGATTTTTCTATAAACACGCTACGGAAGCGGAAAAATCTATGGGAAAGCGCGAAAGCAGAAAGAAAACGGGGCCTAAAGGTTCGACTCGTGTATGAAAAGATTGTTATCGACAACGAGTGGTATGCGTGGAACGAAGCGCAGTCCTGTAGAATAAAAACAAGCAAGAAAAAGACAACTTCACTTGAGTCTCAATGACAGCGTTGAAATCAAACCCGGGATTTCACGCTTATAAATATTAATGCTCGCAGCCTAGTGAACAAAACAACTGAATTAGAGCACCTTCTTTTTCTGTATAACCCTGATATTGTCATTGTGACCGAAACCTGGTTGCGCTCGGACATATCCGACAGCGAAATAATACCCCCTTCTTATCAAATTATTCGTAAGGATCGTGAAACTCGTGGTGGTGGCGTAGCGATTGTTCATAAAAAAGATATTGAGCTTGTGATGATACGCGAATGCCCCGATAACGAAAGTATTTGGTGTAGATCAACGCTGTGCGGCTCTCCTTGCGTAATTGGTGCTGTTTATAGACCTCCTAATGCTCCTCTTGCCTTTCTAAGATCAATTCACGACTTTTTGACTGACAATGTACCTGAAAATACGCGTCTAATCATAGCAGGCGATTTTAACCTGCCAGGTATTCGTTGGGATGTACGACAGATTGGCTCAGCAGACAACAAACACTGTGATGCTTTATTTGACATGGTATTTAGCAGAGACCTTACGCAGGTTGTTAATGAAGCAACTATAATTGGACCAACTACTCAGTCAGTGCTTGACCTTGTATTTATAGACAGCAGGATTACTGATTACACAGTTTCTGTTAATAACGGACTATCAGACCACAAGCTTGTCCTATTGTGCATAAAAAAAGTTTTGCCAGTCAAGCCTTACAGAGATACAATACACGTAAGAAATTTTGCTGCAGCAGTTGATGTCAGCATCCTCGATTACCTGGAGATGGCGCTGGAGACGTTTGATGGAGCAGCTGAGGTCAATACGTTGTGGGATGAGTTTAAAGGTATTGTCAATTACTGTATGCATAACTATGTTCCAATGAAGACCAAAAATGTGAAAAAGCGAAATCCTTGGGTGAACCGAGAAATCATCCAGCTAAAACGGAAATTAAAACGTAGAAGGAAAATTAAACACATAGATCATAATGAGATTCGAGATCTTTCGATAATACTAAAGCAAAAATTATCAATTGCGAAAGAACATTACTATTCCCACACTCTATCACGGTTTATGAAAGATTCGCCACAGCGTTTTTGGCGTCACCTTGCTCCATCACGTGAGGATGTGAGGTATGTTACCAGCAATGAATGTATAATTACAGACTCTGCGCAAATTGCTGATAGGTACAACGAATTTTTCCATTCCGTGTTTGACCCTCCCCTACCATTGTCTGCAGCAATAAGAGAGAAAATGACTAATGCCCGTTCAGACATGCCAGACATTGTCTTAACTGTAGAAGGTATACTTTCACTTCTCTTAGGCCTAGACACAAAAAAGTCTCCTGGTCCGGATGGCATCCCTAACGAATTCTTGAGACGATATGCTGAATGGATCGCGAAGTATTTGCTGATAATTTTCCGTGCGTCTCTTGAACAGCACAATTTACCACATGATTGGTTAATGGCGCGAGTAGTGCCAGTTCATAAAACTGGGGACAAGCATAGAATTCAAAATTATAGACCCATTTCAATTACATGTACTTGCTGCAAAATGTTCCAGCATATCGTATCAAAAAGTTTGTTTAACTATATCGAAAGCTCGAACATACTTATTTCTAACCAACACGGATTTAGGAGCCGATTGTCCACTATCACCCAGCTTGCAGAAACGGTACACGATTTTGCTCAGGTAATTAATGAAACAGGTCAGGTGGACGGAATTTGCCTCGATTTATCAAAAGCTTTTGACCACGTTTCCCACTCGGATTTGATTGGTAAGCTACTTGATCTCGGAGTTAATTTAAGTATAGTTAAGTGGATTCATTCATACCTTACTAACAGGTCACAATATGTGGAAGTGAAAGGAAAGAAATCAAAAATTCTAAACGTAACATCAGGCGTCCCTCAAGGGTCTGTGTTAGGACCTATATTGTTTCTTTGTTATATTAATGACATGACAAATGGGCTTAATGATAAGATAATGGTTCGTTTATTTGCAGATGATTGCTTAATATATTCTAAAATATCATGTCATGAGGACCAATTGGAATTAGCTTCAGCACTAGAAGCAATCAGCAATTGGTGCACGCGATGGAAAATGAAAATAAATTACGAAAAAACTGTTTATGCGCGAATAACTAGAAAAACAAGAAATGTGTTACTTTTCAATTACAAGTTAGACGGTAATCCAATAAAACAAGTGAGCCATTTCAAGTATTTAGGCGTTACGATATCGGATGACTTATCTTGGAAAAAACACATAACTAATTTATGTAATGCCGCAGAGGTTAAACTTTGGTCACTAAGACGTAGACTTAAACTTGCTCCCCGAGATGTTAAACTAACTGCATATCTAGCATTGGTACGTCCTGCGCTGGAATATGCTAGCATAATATGGGATCCGTATAAAAAGAAGGAAGTAAATCAGATTGAAAAAATACAGAGGCGTGCAGCAAGGTTTATTATGTCAAAATATAGGCACACGGATTCAGTGACTGAGATGCTCACTGAACTAAACTTGCCCGAGCTTTCATTGCGGCGAAAAGTAGCTAGACTAAAATTTATTTACTTAATGAAACATAACCACTTCAATTTCGACACTCAAAGGTATTTACAAAACAGAACGTCACGGATATCACGGTCCGTTAGGTCTAGCCATGAGGACCAATTTATGCCCATAACTGCAAAGGTTGACTCATTTAAGTACTCCCTCTTTCCTAAAACGATTGAAGATTGGAATGCGCTACCGCATTGCATAACGAAAATTGATTCCCTAGAACACTTTGAAAAATCCGTACGGGCCTATTATTCTGCTATGTAGCAATCCTCATACATAATTAGCTTCTTCATGCAATGATAGGCAGCATGTGCAATGTGACATGATTGAAATGACTCTGCGGATATTGACGAAGTTCCTGTATGTGATGTTAAAAATTCGATTTTGTATGATACATGTTTGCTATTGATTGTAGTGTTCGGTGCCTGTTCATTGCTCAATGCTCATTTATATTACATATGTGTGAATATTCTTGTGTAAAATTGGCATAATTAAGCAATTGTATTTTCTGGTTTGATTTTTGTAGCGCTCGTGTTTGTAGCGATCTTTGAAGCTTATTTTATGAGTTCTCCACCCTGTATCGGCCTTTGGGCTAACAGTATCAATAAATAAATAAAATAAATAAATAAATAAATAAATAAATAAATAAATAAATAAATAAACACATCGGGATAATGAGGTGTAATTTCTGGATACATTCCTCGCTATGGGTAATATAGGAGCCCCTTTCTCGCAAATATGTCTTGGTTGAGCGCGCGTTTGCTAAAAGTGGACTGATTGTCCGCGCTTTCCGTGCAGCTACCGAAGCGACTGTGACAGCCTTTCGCTGTTTAAAGCTTTAAGCCTTTCGATGCCAAGCGCGCCTTAAATATACACAAACAACGCGCTTGTGCGGAACCAGAAAGGTCGCAAGCATCATGGGAAGGGAAGGATTACCCTTCTACGGGTTAGTCGCGTCCTTGAGCAAAAAAGAAAAACCGGGGAGTGACAAGTCATTTTTAACTACGGGCTGTCGCTCTTATCGTTATCACAAATGACGACTTGCGCCAACGTACTGCGCTTTGTCGGGAAGCTGTTATGGTTCGTTCTTTAGAAAGGGTATTTATTTTTTGTCGCAACGTAACTTACGTCATCGGGGCAGATTTTAAAATATAAAGGTCATGTGTCAGGCGGTGGTACCTAGTGACATGAACGCCCGAGAAAGATGGACTTGTACAGTCACTTTCTTTTGGAAGCGCTGATAACGTTGCAATTTAAACCACATTAGAACGTCGTACATGGTATTTTTCCTAGCTGCTTAACAGAAGGCTATTCAGTCCTAATATTATTAAACTTATTACTTTTTAGGAGAGACACTCTCTAATGACTTCAATATATAAACAATAAAGGGCTCTGTAATTTCCACCGTGACTTTAGGTAGGTACGTTGGCGCACTTCATGTAATAATCCCAGTCAGCCTACTAACATATACCGCACTACTAATCACATCTACCATGGCCTCGGCTACCTCCCAAGAAGCAATTGCTTACCTATTTTGATTACTTGAAACTCGGTAAGCTTAAAAATTATTGAAGAATTGTACCAGTAATTATATCATGGTGCTGCGATCTGATTCAGCAATAGAGTTAGTTAAGAACAGAACAGCAGAATGCCATAGCAACTTTGGTGATTCTAGCCGAAAATAGTGTATTTTTTCAACACTTTGTGGGCATATCTCAAAAAGGGTGTGGTCTGTGATTGGAATCGTTCTCTATTTTTACACGACAAACTACATTAACACGTCCCGGCGTCTTTTCGTATAATTTTCAATACTCCTCTGCGTACGTCGTGGTAAAAGGATATGAAGACCTTTAGTATTTCTGGAATTTCGTAAAGGTACATGGGAATGGCTGAAATGAAAAGACACGTGCGCTGCATATTGAGGATAGAATGTTTATGTTTCGAGGTATTGGTTTGTACTAAGCAAAAAAGCTTGTGAAATAATTCGGACAGCCTTCATTTGCACCGAAGATCCGGTACGCAAAAATTCTGCTTTGATATAATGCAAATATACTCAGTCAAATAGCTTCAGTATTCCTTTGTAACAATACTACGTCTGGGGCTGCAGCCAAGTTTTCTACTTCTGTGTCTTTTAATTGCACACACTGGACACTGTTTATATTTGTGGTACGTTTCAAGCTGCACAAGAATCGCACAAACACGCCGTTTCCATGACATAACTGAAGATGCAAAAATATTTCTTAGTAATGTCTTCATAAATGTTTGCCTTAAGAAAGAAATGAACTTTCAAAACACGTAACCTGGGTTTATTGTATCAAATACATTACACCTAAAGTGCAAAAGAAGTTTGGAAGCACGTTCGCATGTTCACGAAACCAGCCAGCATTTTTTAGGAAGACGTTGGTATAGTAGAAAGAAACGAAACAAGAACCGTAACTAAATTACCTGCATTTGGGAATATGCCATCTGGCGGGAAACCGCCAAACTAAGCAGCGACAAAGCAATAAAAAAATAGCGGGGCCGCTGGCTTCGAACCTGCGAACTCACAATAGTGGTATCAGCGATCCTAATCTGTGGTCACGCAGAACGCTCGGCTATCGGTTCGACGTGCTACTGGAAGCAAAAACTAGGTTTATATACGTACCACAATAAATTCTGCGACCTTGTTAGGAAAACTGCGATTTTGGAACGACTTTTTTGGCCTTTCAAGAGTTGCTGCTGCAACTAGCTGAAAGCCGAGTCATTGAAGTTGATAAATCCCCAATAATACGTCGATCGATGCAATAGGCTCATCGCAAATTGCTTTTTACTGGCCAAAAAAGCCTCCAAAATTTGGCCTTTTCCATAGAATCCCATACTTCGAACTTCGCCCGCAATTTGGAACGGGTTTTCTGTCGTAAGTAATGGTACCGCTTGCATGAGATGTCGGGCTAAGCTCCTAGAGCCTATTTCCACGGTAATATTTTGAAATATGGCTTCTATGATTAGTTATTTGGGAAAAACGACGCTCTCCCATAGAAAATGCGCATGTTTTCAGAGGCGGCCGCTAGAGGCGCTGTTCGGCGATGTCCCAGATTCCTGGTATTGTATCTCGCGCAAACTTTAATGCTAAATTTCTATGATGGCTTGGTCTATGATTATCATTTGGTCTTGTTCTTCGTAGACCATTTCTGAGACTAAGGCGACGTCGATACATGACACTTATTCTCCCTGTTAACTACTACAAGGTTCTTTTCGTCACACAGATCCAGTACTACAGAACCGTTGTAAGCGGTATATGCGTCTAAATCGTCCACGTTCATGTTCATATCTCCCACTAATATCACCTGGCTCGATTTCTTGAACTCATTATTATCGCTTCTAATGCAATCAACCAATTCCTTATTATTTTATCTGCTATCACTACCGGTCCATAGGTAAGCTACTCCCAGCCACGTCTTCTTGCCTTGCCATGTGCCGCTAATCCATAAATCTTCCTGACATGCCTCTTTCACCCTTTGTCACTTCAGAACTCGCCTAATTATTATACCTACGCCTCCACCGTTCGTTGACCCGGTTATTCTTTTCCACACTTCCCATGCAAAATTGGCAATAACAGGCGGATACTCCACATCTCGTAGATGCGTTTCGGTCAAGGCGTACACGCTAATCGCTTCGTCGTTCAGCTGTGTTTGAATTTCCAGCCATTTTGCCTGCTTCTGCAAGCCCGCATGTTTATCTAGCAAATTTTACTATCTCTAATCTTATCCTTTGTGCGTTTTTTCCCACTCCTTGTGGTCTAATTCTGCCTTTTACTGGTGTTTTGCTACGTTCAATACTTCATCCTGCTTGCTGATTGCCTGAGGCCCGCCAAAAAAGAGACAGCCCGCTCCACGAATCGATGTCTAACCGGTGTTGCTACACTTTCACTAAAATGTATCCCGTCAAGCACAAAAGCGCCTTCGCGGCCTGCTCGGTGCCCTTCTTGGTTGATGTCAATGACCGTAGAATTAATTGCTTTAGCTAGGGTCATAATATCCCTGCTTACTGCAAGAAGTGCCCTTTCGATTGCATATTCCTGTCTATCAACTTATGGCACCATGCACACCGCGATTTGCACTTCCTTTGAAACATTCCGCAGGTCGGTTACGCCGTTGGCAATTTGCTTCTTGATCCCTGCCTCACGTCTGCGCAGTGCGTCAATCACTCCGCTCATTACCAGCACTCTACTCCATTGTGTCCCACATGTGTTTCCTGGCTTTCGCTATCACATCCCCAATCGGTTACCCCGGAAGCGCTTAACTGGTCTCGCGTGCGTGCACATGCCCTCTCTGCTATCACCGCTTCTACTTTACGCATGTTTGAATCGTTCTTTGAAGGCCATGCTGAAGTGGCACCACCTGGCGACGTATACAAGAACAGCGTTAGCGACGGGCCCTCCATGAACACACTACCCCCTTCTAGTACTCTGTAATGAGGAGCGAAATGTAAATAAAGAGAAAAAAATGTACAGATATTGATGTAGGTTAAAGTCATTCACGTTGTCAAAATTATTCCACAGCCTTCCGCTACTGCAATCTCGTACGTCCAGTATTGCTTTGAGACAATAAACTGCATGAATCAAAACCGGAAGCTTCACATAGTTTCTCATTGTAACCCGCAAAATATCGGATACTTCAGGCATTCTTCTAGCCTGCGTGCATTTAATGATTCACGACGCCAGGAATGAAGGCCCTAATCATGGGGCAATTTCTCTAGAAGAACGAGATGGCGCTTTCGGAAGGAGGCCGCACATTGCCTCCGCGAATGCGCACAAATCCTAAACCATTACCGCTTCTGCCCTGCTACTGTGCCATCAGCAGTCGAAAATGAAACTGGGTGTTCGCTAACGTACTGTGCTCCATTCATGCTGCAAAATGTTGAACGGTACAGAGAAAATGTGTGCAGAAGTTAGCTACGAAAATAGCGACTGGCAAACTAAGGTGTGCCTGGAATGAATCTGTGTGGCCAAGTTTAGGGACCACTGCTACAAAAGGACGGCCTGTTTTGCTGGCTCTTCGCGATAAACAGTTTGTCTCCTGAATGAAAATTTGCTCTTCCACCATCGTTGTGCCGCTTATCTCCAAAAAAGTCGCAGTTTCGCCCAAAAGGCGAAACATCAATTGCCATAGCAAATTCACTAGTGGAGAGCTATACGCAGTAAGGATAGTACTTTTATCGGCTGCATAAACTTTGACGCATTCGTTTACTAACTGAATTAACAAGCATGGCGTCAGCGCACACAAGCGAACATGAATGGATCACACTCGATGACCGCGGACAACCACTGTCAAAACGCGCGGCCTTTCCGCTTTTCTCCTTTCCCTTGGGAGATTGAGTAGCCGGTTACCCTTACGCCTGGTTGCAAGATACGCATTTGGTGCCGCAGCCAAACGTCACCTTCCCTTCCTCCCTGCCTCCCTCCCTCTCGGCCGTGAGGGTATCCCCCCACGGCCTTTCGCACGATGGAAGACGTAGCATTTGCTCTCAACCGTGTGTTCTCTCTCAGTGAAAGCGCGCGTCACTCGCGCGCTTTCACTCGCTCATACAGGATACGGAGCGTGGCGACGATTTTATCCCCGTTGTACTTTATACGGAACCTCCCGGCAACGGAAGAAATGCGCTTGAAGTTTCCATATAATTGCTATAGCAATAAAAAATCGTGCGATAATTATGATACACCCTAATGCCAAAGCGAAATTTGAGCGCAGCTTGAAACGTGTTTTCATTTCGTGATATATCGAGGCAAATAGTTTTAGTGCGAAACCACCGCACCGACTGGCAGTGGGCCAGTGCAGTCAGTGCCTTCCCAGAGGGAGGGGCAGTATGGGAACGCAGGCATGATGAGCGGCCTTGGAGCCAGCTGCGAAAGAATACGACGACGAACGCCCGAGCAGCAGCACGAGCGCGTTCGCGCGTTTACGCGGACGCAGATGCTCAACCCAGGAACGGGCGCCGAAGAGCTCCACTTTAAGAAATGTCACAGTTTCGCCCTCAGGGCGAAGCAATGAATGCGATAGCAACACAGCAATGTCATACGAAGTAAGGAGAGCGGCTTTGGTAGCAACAACACGCAGAACTGTTGTCGACGCCATCGGCGTTTTGCCCGCGTTAGCTCAAAATGCGTGCGGCGTTGGTGACTGTTGCTGGAGCCTCTGATATAAATAGGCACTTGGTGCCGCAGCTAAACGTCGCCTCCCTTCCCTCCCCCTCCCCCATGGCCTCTCGCACGTCTGAAGAAGGCGCGTTTGCTCTACATATATGGTGATTGTAAAAGAGAAAAGAGACGCCTACTTCTGCAGCCCTTAAGCGAGCACGGCGCAGAACGCGCGTTTGTTCTCCGCCGTGCGTCCACTCCCCGTGAAAGACGTGCCCCTCGCGCCCTTTCACTCGCACATACAGCGTTCGGCGCGCGGCGACGATTTCTTCTCCAAATGACGTCATACGGAACCTCACGGCGACGGCGACGGCGACGCCGACGGCAGAAATCTGCTTTTGAGTGTCCATATAATTGCTATTGCAATAAAAAAAGGGCTTATAACCCCCGTGACATCAGCTAGAGCGAATACCATTCGTTACGCAGTAGTGCCTCTACTTTGCACCACTCTTTTGGCCGCAAGTTGTCTCGCCGTACAGCATCTCGTACGTTATGTTCACACCAGTGTTGCGGAATGGGCGCCCCATTCCATTCCAATTCCGTTCCGGGGAATTAGAACTTGCCCCAATTCCATTCCTTTCAATTCCTCGGAATAAAAAAAACCTTATCCCATTCCCACTCCGGGAATGGCCAGACAGTTCAATTCCATTCCTGCAATTCCTCAACGTAGGAAAGACATCTTGATAGTTTTATCGAGTTACCGATGAGCGCACCATAAACCTGATGTCATCAGACGCGTTAAGAACTGCAAAAATACGCAAAACACGTTACCAAGGTCGAGGGAAAGTAGCTTGGTGACTACTGGTACAGTACAACCAGTACCTGGCACAGTACAACCACCCTACTAATTCCCATAGGGGCAGTTCTCCCACTATCACTAGTATTTGCATGGTCAGCATGTTTTAGCAGCTTGCGATGTTCTAATATCGTTTAAGATTTCATGTGTCAATGCTAAAATAACGACATAGCGTATTTAAATGCTGAAAAAAGTAGTGTTCATGGTTATATTATGGCGTCGACAAGAGCAGCTTTTAGATGAACAGACACATAGTTACACCTAGCGATGAACGCCGACGTTATCTGCGGCTGGCTTGCCAGCCCTTTCTCTTGTAGTGTGTATTCACGTTCGTGGTTTCTTTTTAGGTGCCGAATCAAATTAGATGAAACTCCGACTACAGCATGTATAGTTTAAGAGCAAAGCTTGCAGCGTGCAGCTTGTTTGTTTCCTTCACGGGTAATTTCAAAAGATTGTTTCCAATGTGCCATGTTGGCGGACTTACTGCGTGCGTGAGCCGCTGGGCGCAGGAGCCAGTGTGGCAGTGCGCTATAGAAGCGCTTTTTATTTGCTATAGATGGCTGGAATGGAGGGTGGGGGTGGCGGTACAGAAAGCCGAGGGAGTTGCTTCGAAGCATTGTCGAGCATTCACAGTACGAGCGAACTGCTAAGTCAACCGTTGGGCTTCTCTAGCCGCCAACAGACACCAGCCCGGCGGCGGCGCCACCCGGACGTCCCCAACCTCTTTCCGCACCCTAGAATAGAGCGAACGTCGGTTTTGTTCGGCGCGAATCGTCGCGTCGGGGCTCGGGGAGGCGCCGCCGTGGCCGCAGTTACGTGGCTGTCCGGCTTCGGCTGGCTTGCCGAACAATTGCTTTCAACAGTTTATCCTCTCTCTCTCTCTGTATGGAGCGAGAGGGCACACTGTTCATCGTGTACGACTGTGTTCTGCGCGGCGGCGGCCACATCACGCCTGCGGTACGCCCTCCCGCTGGTGGCGCTGCCGCCACGCCGCCTCGAAAGGTTGGAGCTGCAGCACCGGGCGGCCATCCGACTCTGCCTGGGCGTCCCCCGGAGCTCCCAGATTGCCGCTACCCTTGCGGAGGCTGGAGCATGGCCCCTGTGGCTCCTCCTTCTGCAGCAGGGGCTAAGGCACGTCGACCGCCTCCACCACGCTCCTGAAGGCAGAGGCCTGCTGCATCGCCTCCAGTCCCGGCCATCCTCAAGGATGGGTCAGCTGTGCCGCCTCTACGAGGAGGTGGTGGGCAATCCTCCTGCAAATGCGGTACAGCTGCCCCCACTACAGAGGCCTCCAGTCCCCATCGCCACGGAGCTTCCCGGGACTTCCAAGAGGCGTTCGCCTACCTGCGCCCTGCAGCAGACGGCCGCCTGCCTCCTGGAGGAGACCCTCGGAGACCACCTCCTCGTGTTCGTCGACGAATCGGGGGTACCGGACGCCGGCTCTGCCACGGCGGCCTGCACGGCGCCAGCCCTGCAGAAGAGCAGGCAGTGTCGACTGCCCAGACACGCCAGCTCGACTGCAGCGGAGGTGGCAGGCCTCCACCTGGCCGTCGACCTACTCTCGGAGGAACTCCCTGAGGTACCGGCGGCTATCCTCTGCGACTCCAAGGCAGCCCTCTTCGGCCTGCAGAGGCCAGACAGCGCCAGTCTTGGAGTCGCACTGCTGTCCACCCGGCTGACAGCGCTGCAGGACGCAGGCCACCCGGTGTCCCTGCACTGGATCCCCGCCCACGTAGGGATCCCGGGCAACGAGGCAGCCGACACCCTGGCGAAGGACGCCCACCACATCACTGTGCCCCTCAGTCGGGCCGTGACGGAGGGCGACTTCACAGGACTGAGGCTGCGGAGACACCTGGCGACCCACCACCCAGACAAACGGGTGGCACTGGGATGCCCCCCACGTCCACTCCCCCAGCGAGGCCTGGCTCGCAGGGAGACCTCGCTCCTTCTCCGGCTCCGCATCGGCTGCAGCTGGACGGCAGCACGCAGCCACCGACTAGGACTAGCGACGTCCCCGGCCTGCTTTTCCTGCGGGGAGCCGGAGACTATCGAGCATCTCCTGCTGGCCTGCCCGGCGTACCTCCAGCAGCGGGGCCCACTCCTGCAGGAGTTCCGCCGCCTGGGCCTCCCCTCTGGCAAGGAGGAAGACCTCCTCTTCCCCGGCCGACACCACCTTCCTGCACTTCGAGGCGTCGTGGAGTACCTTGACTCGTCAGGGCTCTCCGCACGCCTCTAAGACATCTTTCTGCAAGCGAGACGGCCTCGCGGCCTACCATCCCACCCCGGGCCTAACAGGCCCGGAACAACACCCCCTGCAGTCTCTGCAGCACACCAAGGCCTTCCATCCCGGCCTGATACGTGCCGCCACAGCCTGCCGGTTTTGCTTCGCCCAGCCATGGCGACTCCACCCTATCCTCCTTTCTCCCCCACTTACCCCTTACCGTTGGCGCTGAGCCGTGCTCCCTCAAGGGCTGCAGAAGATAGCGTCAACATTTCCCTTTCCACATGAACCACTTACTTACTGTGTTCTGCGCTGACCTGGAGACCTTCGTCGACAGAGTTTCGGGCAAAGGCGTCTGTTGTCTAGACTGGAGGGACGGTATTAAAAAATGCCGCAGTTTCACCCGTAAGGCGAAGCATTGATTGCGATAGCAAATTAGTAGAGAATTAGTAGCAAATTAGTAGTAGTATACGGAGTAAGTATAGTAGTTTTATCAGCTGTAAAAACTTGGACACGTAGCAGCACCAGCAACGCGCAGAACTGTAGTCGACACCGTCGGCGTTTTGCCCGCGTTCGCACCGAACGCACGCGGCGTTCGTGACTATAGCCGGGGCCTGTGGCGGTGGCTCGGAGCTTTTTGTCGAGATCAGAACGGGACCCTCGTCGAGCCGCGTCGGAAGTGTTTGCCACCTTCTGGCCTCTCAGCGTTCCTATATAAATAAGTTTCTGTATGTAGATCTGTGTTTACTCGTGCTTAACCAACTTATTCACGTGCAACACATGCATGGTAAATCTAAACATTCTTTGACGAGTACCCCAGCTTGTACCTGCAGGAAAATGCGTAATTTGTGAAGTTAAGAGATTTAATCGTTGTAATAGTGCAAATGTAGATGATTGGTAGCTTCATACGTGATTAGGAACAATTTAAACCAATAACAACACATGGGAGAGAATACGATAAACATACGGCTGCATAGAAAATACATGGGGAAGCTTATAGTTGGAATAGGGCAATTGAAATTTGTGGGTGGGACAACCTAAAATTTGAGGTGAAGTGCGCGCGCGCACACGCGCGCACGCACCAACTGCTCTGCTGAGGGCAGCAGAGCAACAACTAGTTACATATACTGTCGACAGGTGTCTCATGCCCGCTCGCATTTTCGTCTCGTTTACAGCCGGTGCCGCTTCGTGGCGCTGACATTCAAGTGAGCCACTCGCTCCCGCGTTCTGGTTAAGTGTGACGGTACATGTCGTAGGCTTTTGAAATGACTAAAATTACTAGTGCTGACATCTCTCCTGAAAACCCTGCTAAGTCGAATGCGGCTTTCTAAACCGACAATGTCGAACAGACTCGCCTAAAACGTAGAGGGCCTACTTCAGTGAACATCCTTTGCTCACTGCGAACAAAGGATGTTCTCTGAAGAAATAGACTGGGTGGGGGGGGGGAGTGAGCTGAACTGTACATTGTAGTGAGAGCTACACTGGCCGCATGCTCGCCGTTTCGCTGTGGCCGGTGGCCGCACCGCGAGCTGAGCCGTTGCCTAGCAAGCACCGCAGCTAGCAGCGCCACTCGCCGCGCCATCCGGAGTCGTCTGCTCGAGTTACCACGGCGACGTGCCGCCGACGCCGCAGTTGTGTTGCAAGCATTCGCCGCTTGCATCTGGCATGACGTCAGAGGAGAATCCGGTGACACCGCGTTGCAACAGAGGAGGAGCCGGCGTTGCATCGTATATATAGAAGGGGCTGCTCAGTAGGATTCGTCGGCAGATATGGAAAGTGAGTCGGAGAGACTGAAAGAAGCCAGGCTTCGTCGTCGGAACGAAACCAAGAGGAGCCAGCGAGCCGAGGAGACGGAGGAAAAACGAGCCGCGTGCCTCGAGAAGTGTCGTAAGTACGAAGCGGCCAGGCGAGTGGATTCAGTTGAAGAAAGCACCCGAAACGTGTTCAAGTCCCTGGACGTGTCGACGCCCCTTATCCTCCCGCCTCACCGGCCATCGGGCCGTCTTTGTGGCAATTGAGAAACAACGAGATGACTTTAAAAATAAATGCGTTACACTTTAAAAATGTATAGTCTTTAATGTAAGCATAAGTTAACCAGAGGTAAGTACTAAACCTAAACGCTCAGATTTAAGAAGCTAAACGATAAGGATGTAACCGTAGAGAGAACGAAGCTAAACAATGAGATTAACCGCACCACTCGCTCCGCACACCCAGGCATTACTGAGTTAAGCCACAGCCCACTTTTTTTACAGTTGTTTAGCTAGCTTGGATGTAATTTAAACCAGCCGAATGTGATCTAGCACATATCTAGGGCTCCGTGTTTTCGGTGTCTATTTTTCTTGAAAATCGGTGGGTGTTTATCGGAGTTTATATTTCCGGCGGAAATTCGGCGTTTATCGGAGTTTATTTCCCGTAACTCCCCAATTCTCCGAAATTCGGAGTTTTGCATTATTCTCAAAACCCGAAAATCTGAGATCAATTCATATCTGAATACTAAAATATCAAAACACACGAAGCACATTTTATTTTTCCTAGAACGTTTAAATGGACAAAAACGTATACGCACAAGCGAAATACTTGAACACAGAACACTTTAATTTTGCGTATAACAACCTTAGCTTAAAGCTTACTGTAAAACACGCAAGCATACTTTGCGAGATTGCTGTCAGTGATCGAAGCGCGCTCCTTTGACGACTCTCAGCTTTGAGAACGCCCGTTCAACGTTAGCGCTAGAAACAGCAAGCTCCAGAAGACGCAGCGCGCAGCGAGAAAGCACTGGCCACTCGACATTGTGAAGTCTCCAAAACGACAGGGGTTCAACAATGTTACGTATTTCATAGCACTGATAGTTCGCAAAATCATTCAGGAGCTGGCTCAAGTCGTCAGTTTCAAGAAGCACTAGTTGTAAATAGGCGAATAGGTTTCGAACTCGCCGGGAAGCTCATGCTTCACATTTGGGTTCACAATTTCTCTTGAGGGGGGCAGCGGCGGCAGCGGGCGGCGAAACCCGGGGCCCGTATATTCGATGTTGTCTAGGCGACCTAGCGCCGCTGTCGCCTGGCGCACCTTGGTGTCGCCAGGGGACCGTATATCAAGATGCCGTCGCGGCGCTTCTGGT
>NW_023606910.1:0-60001 GCF_013339745.2 Dermacentor silvarum | reverse complement strand
ATCTACAACTTTCGTTTTGGCACTTTCTTGGTGAAGCCAATATTGAAAAAGTTAGGCAATTAGTTTATGCTAATTAATTGACTTTGCAAAACGAAAGGAATACCGCCGACTAGGACACGCAATCTTCAACACCATAGAGTTGGTTTGAGCCTCCTAGCTCAAAAGGGAGTATAAAACTTCCCTTTTGCCGTTATGACATCAACGCCTTGCTACACAACTCCATCAAAACGTCTATGGAGCGACAATGGGACAACCCCGAACATCGGCAAGAGCGCCTCTATAGACTTGACGCCGGCTTGCGATTCCGACTTCCACTTCGGATGCGGAGAGGCCAGGAAACACTAATCCATCGATTACGGCTTGGTGTGGCGTACACTCGCAAATACCTTCACAAGATTGGACGAGAACGAGACCCTGATTGTAGCGTCTGTCACACTCCCGAGACAATAGAACACATACTTTGCGTGTGCCCTCAATATGCGACCGAGCGAAGGACACTAAAACGTAGTGTTGACTCTTTGGACTCCCGCCCCTTTTCGGAAGCCAAGATTTTAGGCGCATGGAGAAGCGTTGATCATGCCCAGCGCACCATAAGATCACTTCTGAACTTTATGTGTGAGACGGGCTTAGACGGTCGTCTCTAGGACCTGTGCAGTGTGCAGTGCGCGAAATGTGTTTGTGCGATGACGTTCTGTGCGGACAACACTACTCCTGCGTGTAGTGTGTGAAAAGTGCACAACCGCGTATTGGACAACGTGTGTAAATAGTAGCTCCTTGTACGATATCATAATCACCTGTCACCTACCTCTCTCTGTATCACCCACTTCCCCTTACCCCAGTGAGGAGTAGCAGGCTAGAGACACGCTCTCCAGGCCGACCTCTCCTCCCTTCTCTTCATTAAAATCTACTCTCTCTCTCTCTCCTAGCACGCTCCGTCGTTTTTAAAACATTGGCTACTTTTAGCTGGGACACCCTGTATATATATATATATATAGGTTGTTGCTCTTTTTCGCACCTTGTAACTACCTGAAAAGGCAAACAGTATAAATAACTAAATTTCAGCAAGTTCCTTTCAGGAGGCTGTGTCGAGGACCGATGCGGCATCATGCGCTGGCTAGACGGCTCACAAGCTACCGGCTTTCTCCCTGTTCTGCACCGCTGCGCGCGTCATCTGGCTCGCCTGCCTCGAGCTGCGCTTCTTCCAAATGATGGCGTGCCCAGATATTTTAGCTTTCTAAATCTCTGCTGAAGGCGTGTGCTAGGGGCGCAGAGAGACTGCCCCAAGTCTTGCGAGGGTAGATTCGCCCGCAGCGAACAGCCTCCTTCTCCTCCTTGCCCTCAAGCTGTTGTTATAGGCAGCCACTCGTTCTATAGGGCCAGCGCTCCACCACGAGGACTATTAAAGCGAAGCTTCTCTTGCCTATACGTACCTGCGGAATTGGTGCGCCTGGTCGGCTGCCGAATTTCCTGCCGAGTTGATTGGCCCGATTCCGGAGATGGTGTATAATCAGAACTGGGCCCATCGCTGAGACTGTGTAATGGGAGGTGGTGACTCGTTAGGCCCATCCTCGCACCAGTGCGCGATATGAGGCTTGTATCGCTGGCCGATCTTGGAGGCAGTGCAATGAAAGGCGTGGGTGGGCCGTTCCTGATAATACTGTCACGGGTATAAACTATTTACAAGGTGTATTTACAGGAGATAGATAAACAGCGGCTGAGAATACAGAGAGGCTGTTTCCACGGACAGCACTTCGTCCTCTTCTCCGTCGTCGAAATTGTCTGCTTTCCTACCGCAACACAACCCCCGGCGGAAAAAGCACCGTCCCGGTGCTTCAGATGGGGCCATCGGGAAGGGCATAATAGGGCTTAAGCCGAGAGACGTGTACGACGTCAGGTGATGTGGAACCGGGTGGCATGACGGATGTCACTGGGATGACGGATGTCACAGTGAAAAGGACGACAGTAGGGCGGCCGGAAATGCTCACACGTGCAGTACACAGTCCGATCACGGCTACCGTGCTGCTGTCGGCGATTCGTACGACCCGAGTAAAGGCAGGCGTAACAATTTTCCCTAAATGGCGGCGAAGGCGGCTGGTCGTAATCGATATGTGCGCTCCGGTATCTATGAGTGCTGTGACGGGTGTGCCATCAACGTGGACGTCGAGAAGGTTACGACTCGTAAACAGCGTCAAAGGAGAATTTTGCGGTGAATTCGACATTGCAGCATTACCCCGAGATGCCGCATTGCCTAGATTTCCGGCTGGGATGGTCCTGGGTAGGTCGGCGAGGGTGAGCGGTGAAGCTGGGGCGCACGTGGCTGGCGACGTTGAGGCGAGGGCGAGCGAGTATAGCGCCGAGGAGAGGTAGCGGCGTCGGAAGCGTCGTAGAAGCGACGGGGTGAAGAACTGCGGCGCGAACTTGAATTCCTGAAAGTGTTTCGAGGCGGGCACGGCCAACGGCGACGGCAGTGACGGGAAACGTGACCAATTCGGCCGCAGCAGAAACAGATCGGCCTGTCATCAGGTGTACGCCAGTCCGATGGATTCCGCGCACTGTAGAGATAACGGGCACTGTAGGGTGGACTGTGATAGGACCGAGGCATAGGAGCAGGGCCGGTGTCAGGACAACTCAAGAAGCAGGCGCTGGGGAGACTCATATTAGCGATTTCCTGGCGAACCACGGACTGGATCAGCGATATCGTCTCCGCATTATTGGTCAAAGACGTCTGTTGAGGCGAGACAGGAAACGCTGCTTCGAGTTCGCGGCGCACAATGCGGGTCACATTTTCACTTGGTGGTGGCAAGCTAGATTGGTAGGTTGGGTCGGTGCAAGAAGAGGCCGCTGCAGTATTTGGAAGCCGTGTAAACTGATTATGTATACGGCGGCTCTTCGCCTGCTCGAAACGGCGGCATTCCTTCATGATGGCGTCGACAGTCGATAGGTTTCTAAAGACCAGAAGGTTGAATGCGTCGTCCGCGATGCCCTTGATAATGTGCCCAACCTTGTCCGCCTCTGGCATTGACGGTTCGACTTTATGACAGAGGGCGAGGACGTACTGAATGTAGGAGACATACGACTCGGTGGCAGTTTGGGCACGCGTGGCGAGTTGTTGCTTGGCGGCTAGCGACCGGTTGGATCGCCAAAAACGTCAGACAGCTTCTCTTTAAACAACTCCCAGCTGGTGAGCTCTTCCTCGTGTGTGTGATACCACGTTCGCGGTGTTCCGTCGAGGTAGAACACGACATTGGCCAGCATTATGGTCGGATCCCACCTGCTCACCTTGCTGACGCGCTCATACATCTTCAACCATTCTTCTACGTCAACACCACTGAGGCCGTTGAACTTTCCGGGGTCTTGCGGCTGAGGTATATAGCAACGTACTGGTTCTGCGTAGTCGGCGATGCAGCTGCAGACGCGGTGCCTGCCGCTGGATGCATGTTCCCAGGCTGGGCGAGACGTCCGCTGCGGAGCTCTGTGGCAAAGACGCGTACCCCGTACCTCCACCAATATGTCACGAGTATAAACTATTTACAAGGTGTGTTTACAGGAGATAGATAAATAGCAGCTGAGAATACAGAGAGGCGGTTTCCGCGAACAGCACTTCGTCCTCTTCTCCGTCGTGGACATTGTCTGCTTTTCTACCGTAACAATACTATTAATATAACACTCACTCAGGTTTAGCATGTGGACTTAACTTTTTTTTTCCCTCTTTCTCCGGGTTTGGCGTCGGTACCTCGCCGAGTACAGCGGTAGCGGGGGTTCATTCACACACCTGTGGCACGGAGTGTGAAAGCACGAAGAACAGCTGTGACATTGAGTGAAGGAGTTTGGAGAGGAAGCACTTGCGCAGTGGCGCTGGTTTATACGTCACAAAGGGCGCTCGTATAGTTAAATGAGGCTCCAAACTACATTTGCTAACGTCTCCATCGGGACATGCAATTGATCGTGTCTTCGCAAGAAGTGAATACGTGTTAAATGTCAAACTTTGTGGTTTGTATTTCTCAGTATATACGCGCGCGTACTTGCAAATATACCTGCACTGCGAGACGAACAATGTCTCGGTGTTAAGAGTGCGTTGGAAGCCGTCGCGGGTATACGAATGTCCTCAAACGTGAAGCAGTGACAATCATTCACCTCGTTCGAGAAATAGAGAAGCCAACTTAATGCATTCTCATGTACTGTTTCAACACAAACCTTCTTATCTCGTGCACGGAATCAACGTAGAACCTATATAACACCAACATTGCATTTACATAACGTTACATAGCATCTACATAACGTTACATAGCATCTACATTAATGTAACATCGTAGAACGTCACCGCATTTAGCATAGCAGAAATATTTCGATCGAAGAAGCTTCGCGTCCACCGATATCCGCAGTGCGTGAGATCCGGATACTTTTCTTTGCGCCTGTGAATTTCTAGAAATAGTTCACGTGTGGTCTCGCTGCCATTTAGTATGCCCGATGTTGGAGCTAGATCTTTCAGACATACGATTCATCTGCATGCAACTAAGTAACTCCAGCAATTTCTGTTGAGAATAGCTGCCTCGAAATGTAGCTGAAGTGGTGACGAAGCCGACCGTCGCTTCTTATTATGGCACTGCTGCAACTATACTGCGGTTTCGAGTGTTCCACAAGAATTTATTAATAATTGCCCTTGCATAAAGCCAGGCTGTCCTCGTCTACGCCACGCAGAGCCCAATAAAACGGGTACGGTTGCACAAATTTCAGCTGAACGGAGCGGGCTCAGCCTCATACGTGCGAATATGGAAGTACCTCCGGTGTTGCGTCAAACTGATACCCCCGGGCTGTCTACAAATCCAAGAGAAGTCACCGCCTTTGTACGTATCACCGCGCGCACCCACCTGAACTGAGCACCTAACCGGCCGCTCGCATCCGTACAGATTCTGCAGATGCCTGACACGCTTTCACCCGCGTGTGCGTTGATCCTGCGCCCACGGAGAACTTGACACCGACCCGTCGGGGCCGTGACCAAGCCTCCATTAGTGCGTGAGACCCTGAGCGGCGACCTGCCCCAAAACTCATTTCGCTTCCGCCCTGCGCGCTGTCAGGTCGAGTTTGGCTCGGCTGTATTATATCGCCGAAGCTCTGCGCGCTTTCTGTTTGTGAGTGTGCGCACGTGTCTGTGTGCGCTTGCGTACTTGAGGGCGTGTGTGCGCGCGTAGTCTGCATCGTTTCATTTGCTTCCCCGCAGATGCCGCTTTGGTAGTTTGTTCGTGTCGTTTTTATTACCCTCGCTCTATAGAAAGCGCTGCGTTTGTGCCTTTGTGTGCCCTCCAGGTGGCTGATATGGTTCGATTACCGGTTCGCCGTGCGCATATAAACGGAAACCTTTGAAGCAGAGCTGACGCGGTGCGGTTCAGACGCAAGGGGTATTATCTGGCTTGTTGAAGAGTGAAGCCTCGTTAGGGCGCATGTAACGATACGTTGCCCAAGTGAAAAGTCGTTTTGCTCTTACTAGGCTTCATAAGTAGCTCGTTCATTATCAGAATGACTAAGCGACTTCCCTCCACTCGCGTGCTGTCATCCGTACGTGACCGCCTGTATGTTGCTTTCCGTGCACAAGTGATAAGTACTCATACACTGTAAACGCACGTTGAGGTTACTCTTCGAAGACTTCACCACAAAAAAACCTATGAGGGACTCTAAGAATACCTTTTCTAAATTATTTATACTCAAATGGAAGGTAAGTTTGGTTCCATGCAATAACTTTTGTTTAATTAAGCGACGTACAGTCGGGAGAGAAAGTCTAGAAGCGACGACATTAGCGGAAAAAAAAAGAAATTAACTTTTTCTAGCACAATAGACAATAGGGACTTGTCTAAATTATTTACATTTCTCGAATAGGCGCACGTGTACAGGCTGTACCACTGATGTTCTGCGTGTATGTCTAGGCTGCGAAAAACAAAATTGCGGCATCTATGGTCTCCGCGGGCTTTTGTTCGCAACCGCACGTACTACTGTTGAAGTATTGATTAGTTTAAAATAATGATTCGTGCGAAAATACTGATGCGGATGATGTCTTTCCGCTTGTTTTGCCCATAAAGAGAGAACTCACAAGAAAGATTAGTGAAAGACATTGCTTGCATTGCACTTGCATTGCAGTGAAAGACAGTTGCCGGACGCTGCAGGCGCGTCGTTGTACAACTCAGGCTGTACGCAAATTTATGCCAAACATACTTTGTTATTAACTTGTTTCAGCTTCCGTTGTTCCCAGTTGCTCAATATATATATATATATATATATATATATATATATATATATAGTCAGCCGGCGTGGTTAGTTCAATTGGTTGTTTCAATACAATTGGTGGTTCTGCGTTCGATTTTCAGACCATGGCGAATATTTAATCAGCTCCAAGTTTCTATTTCTGATGCAGCTGTTTAAACATCATTTTCGTAATTCCGATACAATTATGTGGATGAGGGATTTATCCCTCATTAAGAAATGTTCGTCTCCCCTCGGACTGCCTAAAGCTAGCTTCCTCGCAATTAAGATAGTCATGTGGTAGTGCGGACTTTACAGGAGCAGGCGCAAGCTGTGTCTGAATAGGAAGCTAAGCATTTTGATGGAATCGCTTGTTGGTCAAGGTACTGCGCTACGAAGTGAACAGTTGCGCGCACTCTAGCTACCTCCGTATGGCAGCTTAATAACTATGTCCGAAGGTTCAAGATTGAGCGCGATGTAATTAAACATGCAGAAGACGCCGACGACGAAAAACAAAAACTTTTTTTTCCCTTTTTCTAGGGGCCTGTGTGGCGTTTTCTTTGTAGCGTTCTGTTATATTGCAAGGAAGTGGTGGGTAACAAATGTTCTTTCATGAATCCGCGAAGTTAGAGGATTTTCACGGAACTTACAGGTTTAATATGTTGGTAACATAAACGAATATTTTTGCACCACGTGGGGAAATTACGCAGCCGATAACTAGTGTTATATTGGGAACAGCAACGGGCTGATATATATCACCACTTTACGATCAGTAGTTTACTTTATGTTCGTGTTTTACTTGACAGGAGCATGTAAACATAGTTGCATCAGCCTAATTGAACAGATCCGGGACTGCTTGCACGAACATTTAATAACGAAAATAATAACGAATTTAACAACGCGTTCTTGTGCGGACTAGAAGAAGAGGCTTTGGCTCGGGTGCTCCTATCTAAATACATGTAAAATGAGAGTTCGTTTTTCTCTGCAACCACCGCACAAAGTTTGACGTGGTTTGTTGCACTTAAAAGAAAAACATAAAATCCGGCGACAGTTGGTTTAGAATTTTTTATTTAGATCGTCAAATTTTTTTATTAAAAATTGGCAAAAATTGCAAATTTTCAGAAAACAACACTATCAAGTTTACAACTCTGTAACTCAGCAATGAAAAATTATATCACAATTATGTGCATTGCACCTAACAGTGCATCTAAAGCCGACAAAATTGATATATTACACATGAATCTTAAAACTTCCGTAATATGGAAATATGCTTTTGCAAAACCCTTGTACACAACGTAACAAATTCATGTAAGGTATAAATTGACATATCGAATTTGTCCGCTTTGAATGATCTAACGGGTGCCGTTTACAGAACGGCGATAGCTGTTCTCGATGCAGAGCTATTAATTTGTAAACTTCGTGCTTCCAGTTCTGTCGAACTTTCGAATTTTTGAAAATTATTTTAAAAATATTCAAGCCCTAAATGGAAATACCGCTTCCTACAGTCACTAGAAATTAACTTTCTCTCTCAAATGTAACCCTCACCCCAAGTTCAGCCGGGCGCAGCCTACCACCCTGCGTCTGCTACAAACAAATACGTACCCTTCACCCGCCCGCCTCCACCTTATATTCCCTGAAGTTTACAGTACCCCCAACTGCCGGTGCTGTGGCACTCACCCGGCTACGCTTCCGCATATGATGTGGGAGTGCCCAGCACAGTACACACAAAGTAACACCACGACCCTCTCGTCGAGGTTGCGTGAGGCTCTGCGGAGCTCAGCCCTCGACGACCAAACCTGGGCGACCCAGCACGCCCGTGAGGCGGCGGTGAGGCAAGCCCTCGACGTCCCCACATGGGAGGCTTAGGCCCGGCCATCTTAAAGTGCTGGTTCCACAATAAATGTTTATTCCTCCTCCTCTCAAATGTAACAACTTTTATTAATATCAGTCTAGGGGTTATCTCAGAAAAGCGTTTCTGCGTTTTACATGTATTTGGATAGGCCGCATCGTATACCAGGGCCAGAGCTAAAGCTTCCTCTTAAGAACGCGTTCTTAAATTCATTATTATTTTCATTATTAAATGTTCGTGCAAGCCGCTCCTGGTGTATACACAGTAAACTTCTATGATTCTGTGAAGAAGATGAATCACATTCATAGTAAGAAGGCATCGTCAATGGAAAACTGTACGCATTTTTCATCTGGAGGCGCCATGGCAAAGAGAGGTGCTCAGTTCGTGCTCGTCTTAAATCTTATGACGACATTATATTCCATAAGAGCTTGTATGTTCGAGTACAAGTTAAATGTAAAAAATTAAAGTAAATCGTTTATGTGTGCCTGTCTTCGCTTCTTTTTTCAGTTCTTTGAGTATCACTAACTTTGTTCGTGTGCCACTTTGCAATGTGCGTGCCTTTTGCTTACCTACGGACTATATAGCCTCTCTCTGTCAAACGCTCAGAACTTTCTTCAGCTTTGTTTAATTCAAAGCTCTTACAACATTGAGAGTGCAAGACGATGGCTTTCTCGCGGAGAAAGCGCTCTTTCGTTTCTTAACTCACACTCCCACGCCTTACCCTGACATGTACGCGCATACGCGAATCGTTGAAATCTGAAGAACGTACATGCACTATTGGTGCCGTTTGCCGCCGGGATAGAATGTAACTGCGCTAGAACTTGGAGAGTTCTCTCCGGAAGCCGCCGTAGAGAGTCGCTTCTTTGGTCCTTCCAAGCATCGATGAAGGATCCTCGAAACCGGCCCTTCGCTCAGGTACTCTTTTGGCGAAGGCGGCAGACACAGAGGAATCGCTGCTCCCCGCATGTGCCCCGAGGCGCAACTTAAAACTTTGATTCGTGCCGGTCGAATTTCCCGGCAAATAACAGAACGGCTCCGTCACTGATCGCCGGCACCGCCGAGAAGCCCGTATATCTGTATGCGCGCAGATACAGCAGGGCCTTCTAGAGAGTGGGTAGCTTTGTTTGGCTCTTATCGCCCGTTCTCGTGGTGGTCTGACATATTCACCGGCTAGAGCAACCGAGTTGCAGGGCGTCGCCGAACGTTAACTTGTATAGCTCCTCAATAAAGTGTTTTATGATTAAATAAAGTTTTTATGATTAAATAAAGTTTTTATGAATAAATAGTTTTTATGATGGTGATGATAGCTCCTTGGGACGTACGTGCTCTCGCGGGAGAGCTTTGGAGCGTCTGAAAGGTTCAGATGCTGTGGTGGAGCGCTCGGCAAGGACAGACCAGATTTTCTCCCGTCTCCCTCACCCCTTGTGGTGGTTGCAGGAAAGGGAGCCACAGGCGGGAGAGGAGGATGACAGTCAGCTTCCAAGCCGGCTTTCGCGCCGCTGGATTTTTAAGTGCAAAGCACTTTAGGCTCCCGGGCTGTCGGCGTCTAATGTGATGTCATGTCGTCGTGGTCACGCGCAAGAACAAGATCTGCCGAAAAATCGCGTCTCACTCACTTGTTAAATGCCAAAATTGTCATGAAAGGGTACGAATGTATACGAATAACATGACTGATAGGTCATGCCATCAATAACATCACATGCTCGTCAGTTATGTCACGATTAACGATAATAAAATCACGTGTGGCGCATACCCGCATCGGATATGCGGGTATGAGCCAGAGATATGCGGGAATTTGCAGAAACACGTGAAAATCGCTTCCGAAATGACAGTCTGGTACTAGCTGAACGCTAGAGAGGGCGCCACCACCCCATAAGCGCTCGATTCCTCCTGACTTGTGCAAGAATAGCACACGAATAACATAAGGGAAACACCAGCGCATGACTGCTTCGCACTTCCCCGGGTTTCACGTTAGTGGAGCTGCATTAGCGCTGGATTTGAACTACACAAGCGAAGAATTGGAATCAAGCGCTTAATGTAGCTCCAATGCTGCTCCAATGCTGCTCAAATCCTGCGCTTGTGTAGTTCAAACTAGGGAGCCTACATGCAAGCGCTTGCATGTAGGCTCCCTATAGTTCAAACCAACGGTGAGTTAACATAAGGAAAACACCAGCGCATCACTGCTTCGCACTTTTACAGGTTTCACGTTAGTGGAGCTGCATTAGCGCGGGATTAGAGCTATACTCGGGGACAACTTCCTGTGGCAATGGACAGAAAGCTACGGGGGGGGGGGGGGGCGAAATGTTTTTCGTGGACCGATCTCGGGCATAGTGCAAGTCAGTCTAAAGTCCGACGTTCATCCCACACCCCTCACGCGAGGGGTGAGTGAGTGACGCGACTGCGCAGTGACTGCACCTTCATCACGTGGAGAAGCGTTACATCGCGCCCGCGCCGGGGAGAAATTTCAGTACATCGGAGGAGCGGCATGGAAGGAGATCAGCGCTTGCTCGTCGCTACTATAGCCTTGGCATTGCCATGCTGCACCCGAACAAATTGCTGACCGAAGCGGACATTGAAGAGCGGAAGAAGAAATTCCGCAAGCACCCATCTCACAATGATTGTCGGCGTTAATGCGATCAACTTACAAACAATGTACCGACATCGTATTGCTGAAGACACCATTTTTTTTCTCTATTACTTGCATTCAAAGTTCACCAATCAGAGTCCGGTACACACAGCCATATATAGAGACACTGATAGGTCGCAGTAGAAGTTGCAGGCTATTAGGGGCTGATGTAAGGCCCTAATGCACTTATGTGCTCTTACTTATGAGCACATAGTGGAATCTGCTTAATGTATAGCCTTGTGCTACCGCTACAGATGGGCTGGTTAACTGATATGTTCTCTACGGAATTACGCAGTGAAACAACAAACGCTACATAAATGTCCTCACTGCAACAAAATAAACGCCGTCAGGCACATCATTCCTTTAACAAAGCGAATAACTTTCTAGAAACTTTCGGCTATTCGCTTGCATTGCCGATCATCGTCGATCGTTTCTGTACATTTTTTCCCCATCACTTCCAGGGAACCGTTGCGTACTTCGTAAAGTCTTTAAAGTGGTGCAGGTTACTCTGTTTGAAAACGTTACGTTACCATCTATATTTGGCGATACTTGCGAGAACATCTTTAGAACGCGGGAGTTATCTTTCTGCTCTGATTGGCAACTTAAAGGGGACAGTGACAAGGCCTCCTTGCTGGGAAAGTTGCATGATTGATAAAGAGAAAACTGGGGCAAAACTTAAAGAACACAACAGACGTTTAGTATGAGCCAAAGATTTTTGTTATTTTCCGGAAAGCTTATAAAGGCCGTTAATGCTATTTTCTGTAGCCCCATCGTTGGCCATGGGTCGTCCTTTATTTCAGATTTCAGTGTGAACGGTCGCAACACTAAATGAGCCTTTCGTCTTCGCCCCGCAGTATCGTGTCGTGGGCAGGACACGATATTGCGATACACATTTCTACTGCCACTCAAGTTTGGCGGAGTGGACTACCTAATGTAAGAGTCTATCATTAATAAATCTGAGCACTTTGTTTTCTGATCATACTAGGTGTTTGTGCTAAGTCGACTGGATATCTGCCTCAGCAATTGGCAGATAAGATTGAGATTTATTGTACATTCATTTTCGTGAAAATGTACGTCTATGATATTCTACTGTCTCCAGTGTTCATAACTGTTTTTTTTTCTTGTATTTTGTGCTCTTAATGTTGCTTTACCTGCGGAGGGGGAATTGCCGGCACCAATAAAAGCGCCAACTTCTCCTCTACCTTAATACCAATACTACTACTACTACTACTACTACTACTACTACTACTACTACTACTACTACTACTACTACTACTAATAATAATAATAATAATAATAATAATAATAATAATAATAATAATAATAAAAGACCAGAGACAAGTATAGAGAGGGACTGCATGCGTGACGAGTGAGTGAATGGATTGAGTGACAGTTATCGGAAGCAGTACATTGCGTGATAACTTCACCAGTAAATCCGCATCAGTGACCACACAGACAGGGCCAATTACGTTGTCAAGAAACAGTTCCGAGGGCTCGAGAAAAAAAAGCACACATAAAAACAACGCTTGGATTTTCCTCTAATTTTCTGGGCAACAAAAAGGGAAAACGAAGAGTAGGAAATAGAATGAGACGTATCGATATAAATCACGTGAATCTGTTACTGGTGTCAATTTGCGAGTATAAACATTCATGCTACACCTCATTTCACCCTGTTGGTGTGGTATTATTGTGGCCGTGTGATGTGCAAAAGCTTGTTTCCCTCAGCAACAGGCTCGAGACGCATCACTTTTTTTTTGCGGGTCATTGGGTCCATGCCAGCTCTAACGCAGTGTTTCTCAAACGCTTCCTCTATTGACCCTTTTCGCGGCGATCCCGTGGGCGCTGCCATGTTTGATCACGTGGTGACGCGTTCATTGCTTGCCTCAACTGCCTCCGTTGCCTCCTTGTTTACAATGTAAGTGTATGACGCCGGCACGGTTTAGAAAACCTCTGTTTCGGGAGATATCGTAGACGGTGACTGGGCGGACGACACGAAGCTTTGATCACAGCTTCATAGAACATGTAAAATCACTTTCGGAGCTCAATAAGCTATGTCCAATCGACGCATGCAGAGTTTATTGTGCTTGTTCTAAAAGCGGGGCTAAATATGTATTCCAAGCTATCCAAACGTTCCGCTCATGAATTGAATCGGTGTTTCGGTCGTCGTTCTTTATTTGGCAAATATTTTGAAGCAGTTGCTTGTCAGTTTGACTCAGTGAAGTTCCTCAGTGAAGCCACTATATGATTATTTTCTGCCTAATCGCTGGCGGTTGTGCTCAGTTCCGATATATTTGTTCTTGCTGCGCACAAGGTTTGAAACGTAGCTGTTTTGTAGATTGTAATGCATTGTAGCAAATATATATTACCGCTAATAACTCGATTACTCTTGTGGACCGTCACGAAACATTCAGTTTCGACCATTCGTGCGCCATCGGTGTAGTCCGCCATTTATATGTGCGTATATAGTGCGCATATATTCAAGTGTGCGCCCATTCATTTGTTTCTGATACGTCGGCGATAGAGTGGGGGTAAGTTTTCCTGCCATTTGGGATAGATGTGTATAGATAACGTGCGCGAAACGTACTATGACAGGAAGCGGCGCTACTCCCTTTGTCATCGTTTAACAAGTGGTACTCACTCTTGCCGACGTTCTGGTACTGAAGTCCTTCCTTTGAAGGTTAGCGATACAATGCTGGCGGATGAGCAAATTTCTGTATCCTCCAGGAAAGCCGTACATCTCGAAGTGCCAGTGACACGTTCGGACAGTTGCAGCAGCTGTCCGCGAACTTGGCCACGCAGATTCATTCCATTCCTTAACATGCCAGTCGCTATTTTTGCAGCCAACTACTGCACAAGTCTTCAATCCACGTGATTCAATCTATTGCATTATTGGAGCACAGTGCGTTAGCGAAAACTCAGTTGCATTTCCGACAGCTGATCGCACAGAAGCAAGTTAGAAGCGGTAATGGTTTCGTATTCGTGCACGGTCGCTGAGGAGAGGTACGGCGCGCCGCCGTGAGCGTCATCTCGTTTCTCTAAAACAAACTGCTCCGTGAAAAGGGTCAATATGACCCCTTTAATATAACCAAACCTACCATACCTATCATTAATTGTATCAGTCACATTTTCCAAATGCGCAAGATTCTTATCTCTGCCGCTCTCCGATGCGTGCCATCTGCTTTTTTCGGGTAACGTTGAATCATACATGGCTGTCTCTCTACCGCGATGACACGCCTTTAATAGTGCTCAACAAACCTAGACATCCGTCGTCGTTTCTTGGCACTAGCTTGGCCAATATTGCATAAGGCTATAAGCTTACTTTCCCCCCTCCTTTTTTTCAGCCAGACCAATCTGGGTTGCTTCGTTTATTCATCGCATCAGCACCAGCACGTGCACAGGGACTAATTCATGAGACTAATGAACAGTCTTTAGTGAAAAGTGATTGAACCTTGCTAAGCCAACATTGCATAAGGCTATAGGCTTACCTTTTCCCCTTTTTTTCGGGCAGACCAATCTGCGTTTATTCGTTTATTCATGGCGTCAGCGCCAGCACGTGCATAGGGAGTAATTAATGAGACTAATGAACAGTCTTTAGTGAAAAGTGGTTGAACCTTGGTAGGCAAACATTGCATAAGGCTATAGGCTTACCTTTCCCCCTTTTTTCGGGCAGACCAATCGGGGTTCCTTCGTTTATTCATCGCATCAGCACCATGCATCACGTGCACAGGGAGTAATTCATGAGACTAATGAACAGTCTTTAGTGAAAAGTGATTAAACCTTGCTAGGCCAACATTGCATAAGGCTATAGGCTTACCTTTCCCCTTTTTTTCGGGCAGACCAATCTGCGTTTATTCGTTTATTCATCGCATCAGCACCATGCAGCACGTGCACAGGGAGTAATTCATGAGACTAATGAACAGTCTTTAGTGAAAAGTGATTAAACCTTGCTAGGCCAACATTGCATAAGGCTATAGGCTTACCTTTCCCCCTTTTTTTCGGGCAGACCAATCTGCGTTTATTCGTTTATTCATCGCATCAGCACCATGCAGCACGTGCACAGGGAGTAATTCATGAGACTAATGAACAGTCTTTAGTGAAAAGTGATTAAACCTTGCTAGGCCAACATTGCATAAGGCTATAGGCTTACCTTTCCCCCTTTTTTTCGGGCAGACCAATCTGCGTTTATTCGTTTATTCATCGCATCAGCACCATGCAGCACGTGCACAGGGAGTAATTCATGAGACTAATGAACAGTCTTTAGTGAAAAGTGATTAAACCTTGCTAGGCCAACATTGCATAAGGCTATAGGCTTACCTTTCCCCCTTTTTTTCGGGCAGACCAATCTGCGTTTATTCGTTTATTCATCGCATCAGCACCATGCAGCACGTGCACAGGGAGTAATTCATGAGACTAATGAACAGTCTTTAGTGAAAAGTGATTAAACCTTGCTAGGCCAACATTGCATAAGGCTATAGGCTTACCTTTCCCCCTTTTTTTCGGGCAGACCAATCTGCGTTTATTCGTTTATTCATCGCATCAGCACCATGCAGCACGTGCACAGGGAGTAATTCATGAGACTAATGAACAGTCTTTAGTGAAAAGTGATTAAACCTTGCTAGGCCAACATTGCATAAGGCTATAGGCTTACCTTTCCCCCTTTTTTTCGGGCAGACCAATCTGCGTTTATTCGTTTATTCATCGCATCAGCACCATGCAGCACGTGCACAGGGAGTAATTCATGAGACTAATGAACAGTCTTTAGTGAAAAGTGATTAAACCTTGCTAGGCCAACATTGCATAAGGCTATAGGCTTACCTTTCCCCTTTTTTTCGGGCAGACCAATCTGCGTTTATTCGTTTATTCATCGCATCAGCACCATGCAGCACGTGCACAGGGAGTAATTCATGAGACTAATGAACAGTCTTTAGTGAAAAGTGATTAAACCTTGCTAGGCCAACATTGCATAAGGCTATAGGCTTACCTTTCCCCCTTTTTTTCGGGCAGACCAATCTGCGTTTATTCGTTTATTCATCGCATCAGCACCATGCAGCACGTGCACAGGGAGTAATTCATGAGACTAATGAACAGTCTTTAGTGAAAAGTGATTAAACCTTGCTAGGCCAACATTGCATAAGGCTATAGGCTTACCTTTCCCCCTTTTTTTCGGGCAGACCAATCTGCGTTTATTCGTTTATTCATCGCATCAGCACCATGCAGCACGTGCACAGGGAGTAATTCATGAGACTAATGAACAGTCTTTAGTGAAAAGTGATTAAACCTTGCTAGGCCAACATTGCATAAGGCTATAGGCTTACCTTTCCCCTTTTTTTCGGGCAGACCAATCTGCGTTTATTCGTTTATTCATCGCATCAGCACCATGCAGCACGTGCACAGGGAGTAATTCATGAGACTAATGAACAGTCTTTAGTGAAAAGTGATTAAACCTTGCTAGGCCAACATTGCATAAGGCTATAGGCTTACCTTTCCCCCTTTTTTTCGGGCAGACCAATCTGCGTTTATTCGTTTATTCATCGCATCAGCACCATGCAGCACGTGCACAGGGAGTAATTCATGAGACTAATGAACAGTCTTTAGTGAAAAGTGATTAAACCTTGCTAGGCCAACATTGCATAAGGCTATAGGCTTACCTTTCCCCTTTTTTTCGGGCAGACCAATCTGCGTTTATTCGTTTATTCATCGCATCAGCACCATGCAGCACGTGCACAGGGAGTAATTCATGAGACTAATGAACAGTCTTTAGTGAAAAGTGATTAAACCTTGCTAGGCCAACATTGCATAAGGCTATAGGCTTACCTTTCCCCCTTTTTTTCGGGCAGACCAATCTGCGTTTATTCGTTTATTCATCGCATCAGCACCATGCAGCACGTGCACAGGGAGTAATTCATGAGACTAATGAACAGTCTTTAGTGAAAAGTGATTAAACCTTGCTAGGCCAACATTGCATAAGGCTATAGGCTTACCTTTCCCCTTTTTTTCGGGCAGACCAATCTGCGTTTATTCGTTTATTCATCGCATCAGCACCATGCAGCACGTGCACAGGGAGTAATTCATGAGACTAATGAACAGTCTTTAGTGAAAAGTGATTAAACCTTGCTAGGCCAACATTGCATAAGGCTATAGGCTTACCTTTCCCCCTTTTTTTCGGGCAGACCAATCTGCGTTTATTCGTTTATTCATCGCATCAGCACCATGCAGCACGTGCACAGGGAGTAATTCATGAGACTAATGAACAGTCTTTAGTGAAAAGTGATTAAACCTTGCTAGGCCAACATTGCATAAGGCTATAGGCTTACCTTTCCCCTTTTTTTCGGGCAGACCAATCTGCGTTTATTCGTTTATTCATCGCATCAGCACCATGCAGCACGTGCACAGGGAGTAATTCATGAGACTAATGAACAGTCTTTAGTGAAAAGTGATTAAACCTTGCTAGGCCAACATTGCATAAGGCTATAGGCTTACCTTTCCCCCTTTTTTTCGGGCAGACCAATCTGCGTTTATTCGTTTATTCATCGCATCAGCACCATGCAGCACGTGCACAGGGAGTAATTCATGAGACTAATGAACAGTCTTTAGTGAAAAGTGATTAAACCTTGCTAGGCCAACATTGCATAAGGCTATAGGCTTACCTTTCCCCCTTTTTTTCGGGCAGACCAATCTGCGTTTATTCGTTTATTCATCGCATCAGCACCAGCACTTGCACAGGGAGTAATTCATGAGACTAATGAACAGTCTTTAGTGAAAAGTGATTAAACCTTGCTAGGCCAACATTGCATAAGGCTATAGGCTTACCTTTCCCCCTTTTTTTCGGGCAGACCAATCTGCGTTTATTCGTTTATTCATCGCATCAGCACCATGCAGCACGTGCACAGGGAGTAATTCATGAGACTAATGAACAGTCTTTAGTGAAAAGTGATTAAACCTTGCTAGGCCAACATTGCATAAGGCTATAGGCTTACCTTTCCCCCTTTTTTTCGGGCAGACCAATCTGCGTTTATTCGTTTATTCATCGCATCAGCACCATGCAGCACGTGCACAGGGAGTAATTCATGAGACTAATGAACAGTCTTTAGTGAAAAGTGATTAAACCTTGCTAGGCCAACATTGCATAAGGCTATAGGCTTACCTTTCCCCCTTTTTTTCGGGCAGACCAATCTGCGTTTATTCGTTTATTCATCGCATCAGCACCATGCAGCACGTGCACAGGGAGTAATTCATGAGACTAATGAACAGTCTTTAGTGAAAAGTGATTAAACCTTGCTAGGCCAACATTGCATAAGGCTATAGGCTTACCTTTCCCCTTTTTTTCGGGCAGACCAATCTGCGTTTATTCGTTTATTCATCGCATCAGCACCATGCAGCACGTGCACAGGGAGTAATTCATCAGACTAATGAACAGTATTTAGTGAAAAGTGATTAAACCTTGCTAGGCCGACATTGCATAAGGCTATATGCTTACCTTTTCCCCTTTTTTTCGGGCAGACCAATCTGCGTTTATTCGTTTATTCATCGCATCAGCACCATGCAGCACGTGCACAGTGAGTAATTCATGAGACTAATGAACAGTCTTTAGTGAAAAGTGATTAACCTTGCTAGGCCAACATTGCATAATTATGGCTTACCTTTTCCTCCTTTTTTTCGGGCAAACCAATCTGGGTTTCTTCGTTTATTTATCGCATCAGCGCTAGCACGTGCAAGGAGTGGAAATTATGAGACTAATCAACACTTTTGTGAAAAGTGCCTGAACAAATGACTTTCTGTTAGAGCACCCCTTTTTGGGCCCGCCTTTCGTTTTCTACGCATGCCCCCTCTTGTACATATACAGATGATGTGGCAACGGCAATAAAATATTGTTGGAAGTCAGCGCAGTGTTCGTCGTCTCTCTCAGTCCTTGTCCTTCGCGATGTACGTCGCTTTTACCATGAATTTAAGCTTGCTAGGCCAACATTCCATAAGGATATAGGTTTATTCTATAGGCCTTACATTTTCCCCTTTTGTTTTTCGGGCAGATGAATCTGTGTTTCTTCGTTTATTCATCGCATCAGCGCCAGCAGGTGCACGGGGAATAATTTATGAGACTAATCAACACTTTCGTGAAAAGTGAGTGAACCTTGCTTGGCCAACATTGCATAAGGCTGTAGGCTTACCGTTTTCCCCTTTTTTCGGGCAGGCCAATATGCGTTTATTCGTTTGTTCATTGCATTAATCAGCGTCAGCTCGTGCATGGGGATTGACTTATGAGACTGATCAACACTTTCGTGAAAATTGATTGAACCATGCTAGGCGAACATTGCATAAGACATTTCTTCATTCATTCATCGCATTGATCAGCGTCGTAGATGCAGATGGACTCACTCGGGATGCTATTACAATCATGACTAAAGAAGCGACAGTGGCAGAACAAGTAGCGATAGCATTGGCTTTAAGGAATAATAAGTGGACGCGAATTTACAGTGACTCTAAGATGGCTATTAGACATTTTACCAAAGGCTTTGTAACCAAAAGGGCTGCCCAGCTGATCGGTGAGATGGACAGCCAAGGGATCGAAATCCGCTGGTTTCCTGCACACATGGGGTCTGTCGATCCATCTCGGAGGAATTTGAACGAGGTGGCTAACGCAGCTGCATGAGGACTTACTATCCGTGCACTACGCGACCAGGACCCCAATAATATGCTGGAGGAGAACAGGGACCGATTACTTACATATAATGAAGTCACGAAGCATTATTACATGAACAGAAGGGAATTCCCAGTGCCACATGCTAAGCTCAATAGAGCTCAAGCGGTGACTCTGAGATTGTTACAGACAAGAACTTACCCTAGTCCAAACTTTATTAACAAGCTATATCCAGAAAGAGAGGTACCAATCAATTGCGAGAAGTGTAATGGCATCATTACTCTGGATCATATGCTTTGGCAATGTCCTGTGGCTTTCACAGACTGCGACAAGGAAAGAGACTGGTGGCGGCGAGTGCTTCACAGTGGAGTGCTTTTAGATCAAGTACAGGCCGTCCAGAAGGCCCACGACACGGCGGTAAGGTTAAACCTTACTGTCCCGACGTGGGAGCCGCCTGCGTCATCCTAAGGGTTGATATTCAGGACCTGAATAAAGTTTATCATACCATACCATTGATCAGCGTCAGCGCGTGCACGGGGAGTAATTCATGAGACTAATCAGTACTTCATTGAAAAGTGATTGAACCTTGATAGGCCAACATTGCTAAGGCTGTAGGCTTACCGATTTCCCCGTCTTTCGGGCAGACCAATATGCGTTTATTAATTTGTTCATCGCATTACTCAGCGTCACCTCGTGCTCGGAGAGTGATTTATGAGACTAGTCAACGCATTTGTGAAAAGTGATTGAACCTTGCTAGGCCAAGATTGCGTAAGTATATAGGCTTACCTTTTTCCCCTTTTTTGGGGGAAGACCATTATACCTTTATTCGTTCATTCTTTGCGTAAATCGGCGTAAGTACGTTCACGGGGAGTGATTAAAGCGCCTTATAAAGACTTTCGACAGTAGTGATTGAACCTGGTTTGGTGAGCATTGAAGTGGGCTATAGGCTTCCCTTTATTTTACTTTTTTTTACGGGCTAGCTTATCTGCGTATATTCGTTTATTCATCGCATAAATCTCCGTCAGCACTTCCACGGGGAGTGATTTATGCGCCTAATCAACACTTTCTTGAAAACTGATAAAACCTTGCTTGGCCAACATTGCGTAAGGCTGAAGGCTTACCGTTATACTTTTTTCGAACAAGGAAATCGGCGTATATTCCTTTATTCATCGCATACATTGGTATCAGAACGCGCACCGGGAGTGCATGATTTAGGCACCTTATACACACTTTCGAAGGAAATTATTTAACCACGTCAGGCCAACTTTGTATTGGACTATAGGCTTGGTCTTTCTTTCCTATTTTCGGGCAAGCCAATATGTGAATATTCATTCATTTATCGCATAAATCGGTGTGAGCATGTGCACGGGGAGTAATTTATGTGCCTGATCAGCACTATCGAGAGAATGATGGGACATTCCTACTCCAACATTGTAGTGGGCAATATACAATCACTCTTCTTTGCCTTTTTACAGCATAAGCTTTTATGGGCTCATTCCAATGGCGTTGTGTTTGGGGATTGTGTCCGCCGCCGCCGCCGGTGTCCATCGCAGCTATCGTCAGAAATGGAAAAAAAAAGATACCCAGTTCCCGCCGGGGTCGAGCCCATGCACTCTATGGGGGAGTCAGCTACGCTGTACCACTGCTCCACGACAGCGCTTGCTAATCGACCCGAAAACATGCTCTATACATGCGTCCTAGCAAGCGAGGATTCACGCGATGTCAGATGCGCGCCGCGTAGCGTCAATATGTGTACATTTTGCATTGCAGTTGCGAATTATTGTACCAGGTGGCACGCCATGTAGCAGTTGCATAGGTCGCGGTATAAGGTACATAGAGAAGTTTTTAGGAATAAAAAGAAGAATAAGAAGATGTATACAAATATCCTAGAATGAAAAACATGTATAGCATACCTGATTAAATCAATCATGCTATAGGTGACTATTTGTCACATCCCCGTTTCAAGGGGGATGCCAACAAATCGTCATGATCCGTAGAAGCAGATGCGTCGTATGTGACATGTGCGCCGTGGAATCTCGATAGCTGCGTTTATTCTTCGGTACAGGTTATGGTGTCTCCTCGCAAGGTGCGAACCGCTGCTGAAGAAGTGAATAGTAGAGCTGCGCGCGCGGCAGCAACCAGGCAACCTCGGGCTCAGCAGACCGCTATGCAGAGAGCAGCACAGAAGCCGCAGCTCGCCGTCGACGCCGGGCGGACAATTCAGATCATTCCCGTGAAAACCACGCAAAGATACTTCGCCGCCGAAAACCCTCTAGCGCGTGCTGCTGAAAATGGAGCTCCTATGGAGCCGCTCGTGCTGTTCACACATTGTGACCGAGGCATGACCAACATTGTAATAGGATATAGGCTTACCTTATTCCATTTTTTTTTGGGGGGGGGGGGGAGGGGGGCAAGCCGATCGGCGTACATTTGTTTATTCATCGCGTAAATCAGCGTTAGCACGTGCATGGGGAGTGATGATGCTGCCTCTGCCGCGCAGGCCTGTCACTTGTTGGGGCGTCGAGCAAATCTGCGTATAATCGTTTATTCATCGCGTAAATTGTCGTCAGCACGTTCACGGGGAGTGTTGTATGCGCCTAATCTACGCTCTCGAGAGTAGTTATTAAACCAGGCTGGGTCAACATTGTAGTAGGCTATAGGCTTACCTTATTCCACCCTTCTTTTTTCAGGGGGGAGGGGGACCCAATCTGCGTATAATTGTTTATTCATCTATAGCGTAAGTCGGTGTCAGCACGTACACGGGGAGTGTTGTATGCGCCTAATCAACACTTCCGAGAGAAGTGATTAGACCGGGGCATGACCAACATTGTAATAGGATATAGGCTTACCTTATTCCATTTTTTTTGGGGGGGGGGGGGGGGGCAAGCCGATCGGCGTATATTTGTTTATTCATCGCGTAAATCAGCGTTAGCACGTGCATGGGGAGTGATGCATGCGCCGAACCAGCACTTTCGAGACAAGTGATTGGACCTGGCTTGACCAACATTGGAACAGGCTATGCTATAATGTAAAAAAAACGACAGGAAGGATAGTCCGAGTAACGTTCTACTCCACCTAAATGCAAATCAGGCGCCCTGCTTCTCCTCTCCGTGGGCTTTTGGGTCTGCACGCACAGAAACAACGATTTCTTATAATTGATTTCAGGGAGAGCGAAAGTTACGTAAGCTGAGAGACCGACGAATTCTTCCTCTATTCTTCCGAGACTGTGCCGTACTTCCGTGTCTCTCCGGCATCAAAGAAAGCGCGCCATATCCTAAAGTTTCATCTTAGCTTTCACCGCAATGGGGTATAGGTGGGCACTGCGGAGGTAGAGTAAATTTCGTCATTAGTTGTAGGCTGTACAATAATAATAATAATAATAATAATAATAATAATAATAATAATAATAATAATAATAATAATAATAATAATAATAATGCGTAATATTGTTTTTTGAAAGTCCCGTCGAGCTTGGTTTGACTTGGCATTCGGTCTAATTTATTTCGTGCCTCATTTAGCCTTCGCTTTCTATGGAAGCCCTTATACTGTCATTATCCGATGGCGAAGTGTCTGGCTGCATAACATGAAGCGATGAGCCCGAAAGCAAGGTTTTGGCCACAATGGAACACATCTTTTGGAACTGCCCCGCAGACCCCCCACCCGAAGAACTCCAGAAGCTTGTAGGCTCGCAAAAGTGGGAGACCCTGCTGGCCAGCTCTGATCCGGAAGTATAAGTACCGGTCACAGCGCGAGCCCAAGAGGTCGCCTTCAGCACAGACTGAGGGCCATGTGGTGGGGTCGCAGAACCCATCACTCCCAGTACCGATAATAAAGTTTTATGACTGACTTGGAGATCGACTCGCTAGATTCACATCGTAAGACACTTTTGGTGTTTTTGAATGTGCATGGTTAAAATGGTTATCTAAGAATGCTGACGTAAGAATGCTTTCGTAACATACCTACGCTGCTCGTGCTTCGAAACGTGATCAAGCTGAATGGGCCTTTTTTGTCATTTTTGAAGGCGACCCGATTTTAATGCACATTTACAAGTTGTGCTAACTTGCGGAACATTTGTTGGACGTCATGTTCCACCCGACGAGCTGTCATGTAGATGTATGTCTTATTATTAAAGCGTACGCCGTAGATGTCTATGATGGCGGTCACCTCGGCGACACTGCGCCGTGACAAAAAATTGCCGACGCCGGCACGGCATCGGCCGCGCAAAACACGTCAAAAATGCTTGGATTGACGCCGCATTTCTCAGGCAGGTTCCTGTAAGCAAAGTAAATTAGTGGCTTTGAAAAGAAAATTTCTTAAATTTCGGTCTGGGTGAGAAACGAACCCGGGCCTCCGCTGTACGAGACGAGCACGCTTCCCTGAAGCCACGGCTGCTCCGCGGTTCTGGCTTAGTAAAGGTGTGCCTAGTGCGTGCCTGATTGCACTCGTCACGTCGCAGCCACATCGCGCTGACAAGTGCGTGCGTCATTGGGCGGCGCACGTGATGGTGCGGTGCGCGCGCGCTCTGCGCATTCACGTCACATTCGGAGCGGTGGCGGCGGTTGTCGGCGGCGAGCGTTGGAGAGGAGCGTGCGCGCTTTTGCTGCTCGCGAGGATGGCCGCGCAAGTACGCCACTGCGGAAGAAGCGCGTGGCGCTGCGCCTTAGTGCCACACGTGTACTTCCCATTGCGGCTCGTTATGTCTCGCAAGAAGACTAGCTCTGATTGCATAACTTAATGCATTACCAATATGTCTTACAACGAAGTCTAACCGTGATTGTATCACTTCATGCATTACCAGATGTGCAGCAGGCTTTCGCCTTCTTGTGTTTCACGAGTGTACCACCTGCCGAACTTTTTGTGCTATTCTCTAGAAATTTTCAATTATCTCTGCTCTCCTTCACTCGTTATGCCCCCTCCTTTAATCTCTCTCCTGCTCTTCCCTCACTGTCTATATTTATGTATCTTTTCCATTCTAAGCCAGTTAATTGGCAGCTAGGTCTTCTTATCTCATCTTTGTAATTGTTTTCAGACCAAATAATAATAACAATACTAACGTAAGATATTTTTCACATCTTACGTGTACAATGTTTAACCGCTAGCAGATGGCAGAACGGAGTGTGCTTCTGGCTGACGCTGTGCCAACATTCAATACGTCTAAATTAACTTTGCTGACTCGTTTGATGTCTGTGTCACCATGACGATACGAAATTGACCTCGTAGTCTTCCGTCCCTAAAATACCAAAAAGAACAGCTGTTACATTGAGATGAGAATTTCCAAAACCAATACGAATCTCCGAGCGAATTAAAAGGCTGAGATAATTGATCAGCGTCTTGTTATGAACGACAAAAATGCCTTATTTCGTGGACCTTCAGTCTGCAGTTCTTTATGCACCGTGCTATGATATTTTAGGATATTTTTCCACTATTTCGGCAGTTTCCTAAAAAAAAGCTTTTCATTGTTCATTTTTTTTCACACCTTCGAAATTTACCCCGTGGAGGTCACGCTACTGCTGTCAACACAACGAACCTCAACTGCGCATTACTGAAGCCCGTGAGACAAATCAAGCATTACTTCCGGCTAACTCCACTTCGGGCACACCAGAAACAGACAAACAAACAATCAAACAAACAACAAACCGTAACACGTACCCGCCTGTTGTGACGCAATGTTGGTCGATTGCGCGCGCGTCGGTATTCACATTCGCTCGTTTGTGAACGCAGCACTCCCGCGTTTATTACTGGAAAGCTCCACTGCTGTAATTGACGGATCACACCAGTAGCGAGGCAGCTCACAACGCACGACCAAACGTTCCAGCGGATCCTCACGTTTCGTGTATATCACCCCGCCGCCATATCCACATACACACGCACACATTTAAGGCTGCCGCCCAATCGCGTCGTCGCTCCTTGGCGCCAGAAGCCGCCGCCGCCCCCGGGGTGCGCTTCGCGAGCACGGGCCAGCTTAAATGATTGGCGTCGTCTAACAAGAGCGCGCATCGTCGTCAAGCACGTAACGATGAGACGACGCCGCCGCCGGATGAAAAAAAAAAAGGAGGCACAGTCGTGCAGGATGTAGGCCCCGCCAGCACCCCTGTCGGGCCGCTAACAAGGCGTCGTGCGCGTCTCCGGACCATTAGGGTTCTACTCTGCCCTCGGGACATTCTCGTTCGGTCTCACGCCCTGTCAGCTCTTCTTCGGCTCACACCACGCGTATATACCTACGCACTTCTCGCCTGTATACTACTACCACGTGCTCGAACACTGTCGTGTGTCTGTGTAGATCTAATGTGAGGCGACATGTCCCGGGGAGCGCACCTATGTATACGTAGATGATTCGTGCACGCCAGCGGCTGAATATTAAAGTCGCACTGCCATACCCCGTGTGACAATCATCTGTCAGCACGAGCGATGGTTCTACGATACAGACTTTGTCCCTTCCCGTAGAGGAACTCGAAGTGAGCAAACTGTTACTACGTTCGCAATCTTCATAAACTGTCGTAGCGGCAAGCATAAAGACACGGCGGCAGAACGCGCAAGAGACCCACTTCCGGCCCCGCGCTAACTTTCCACAATATTTACTTCCAGCACCCGTGTTTCCCGACTCTTACGCCAACTGTTCCTTTTGCGCGGCATGGCATAAACAGAACACGGCATGGCATAAACAGAAAAGCAAAAGTATGCAATCAAGCAGAAAACTTAAGACCATACATATTATTAGCGGTTTCTCGAGCGCACTTCGATACCAACATTTAGAAAACCGCAGAACGCAATGCCCGCATACGAGCCCGGAAACGTTAACAGATCTATGTCTACCAGGGCTAGTTAGTATACATTACAGCGCGAACAGCATAACAATATGAGTACTCGACCGGATGCCTCAGAGAGCAATATCTATGGTCATCCGCAAGTACATGCGTGTATGAAATCAAAAGGTGGAAAACCCTTGAACTATAGGTATATATATACATGAAGGCATCGTATTCTTGCTATTGATTTAACGTAACTGTTTCGCCTCTCAGCAGTGGGTAAAAAATCGGAGGCACGGAAAGACAATCAAGTTGTCGTTTCGCAGAGCGCGTTTCGCAGAGTTTGCGAAACCTTAGCACGTCAGTCAACCAATGAAATTATAGCACCGACTTAACTTTTACAACGTCATCCAATATCCTCCAACCCCGCGCTGACAAGGTTAATTAATACGTCTCGATAAATTAGCCCCGTGAGTCTTACACTTGCTGCCGCTTCGACACCTATACTCAGCTGAATGACGTCAAAAAAATACAAGAAGAATAGAAAAGAACTGCAGCGAATAACTGGAAAACAGGCAAGCCTTCGTATATCTATTTTCAGTTATGTAGGCCTAAGCTCAAAAGCAGTCCCAGGTGATTTTTGGTCCCCCGGAAAGGAAGACAGATAATGAATAATAAAGAAAGAAAGAGGTCAGGCAGTTATAAAAGCGCCTTAAGGCAATAAAGCCGTCCTCGTAAGCGTAATGATGTCCCTATCACGATCAGCAAATCTAGCGCTCGAAAGAAACGAGACGCAAAAAACAAAACGAAGCACCATTGAAAAGTCTGCAAAATCGCAACCGTGGATGCGCGTCTCCTTACACAAAATGAGCGATTGAGCTCGAGCTTATCGAAAGTGAGCGCTCACCTAACGACGCAGAAACGATGTGCTCGTCTAATTAAGGACGCCTGCCCTATAGCGCTTTCGCTGTGATGAGCAAAAAAAAAAGGGAGGCTCAAGCGGGCGAGGTGGATTGCCTTCGTTCGACAGCGCAGCCTCTTATACTATAATATATCACTCACAGTAGAACAAACGATCCCACTGTTCAATTTTCTTCCTTTCTCTTTATCTTTGTTACGGTGCGCTGATTGCCAAGCTGCGCACAATATGGCTCGCGTTTGTCCATATATAATAACGCCGTTGAAAGCGCACAGGTTTCGATATTAAACCGTTTAACATCACACCACCACCGTCAGTGGGCCGATTCGCCTAATGTGGCAGAAAAGCTTGACAGTTCTCCCTTTAAGAGTTTCGCGCTCATTCATGTATGGTCGGAAGTGTCTCAGAATTTGAAGGTTCTTCCCAATTTCGCTTCCGGATTGCTGTAAGGCGATGTAATTATCTCGAGTATCTGGGATTCGAATTCATAAAGGCTTTCTCTTTCACAAGAAATGTCTGCTGTCGACTGGACGCCTCTTTTGCTAACATGGGAACTTTACCGCGATATCAGCCGGCGTATTTTATTTTGTAAGCGATCGAGCTACACCTCTAGATCTTTAATAGCTGTGGATAAACGTGGAAGTAGGCTTGAATTTCACTTTGGAATACGTACTCTATTTTTTTCGTGTTGTTCAAAAGGATATTATAGTCCTGGAAAATATGATTTGCACCGGCAATCAATTCGCTCTTCGGTGAATATACTTTATTAATTCCGCTGATTTTCTGCTGAACATTGGTTTAAGCCAAATAAATAAATATACGCGAAGTATAAAGATGGAAATATCGAATTTAAAAAAAAGAAGTTATTTACAATATCAGTGCTATAGTCGAGCACCCTCATAAGAAAATAATGATTATGTTTTAATCTTATACTAGTATAGACTGTCACACAAGGCGCACCCCCGCGACTTCGCTGACTGTTCGGCCGCGAGTTATCAACCCGCTGTTGTTACTGTAACTCCGAGGCATAAATATTTTTTTTAATTCCCTTCCAACAGCCCTCTTCCAGAACGGACCTAAACGAGCAATTATGAGTAATGACGAAGCAGCGTAGTAGGAAATGATAGCATGAAACAGCTATACGCAGTTTCAGAAACCGGCTCGGAAAAAAAAAAAAAACAGCGAGTCCTGCAACGGCACGGCGATGTCGACGGATGAGCCGATGATTGCTGCGCTGTTTCTTCTCGTTATGGGGCGGAGACACGTGGAGTGCTCGAATTGCTTTTGTTTCTCCTCCCGCACTGGCGCTCATCGTTATACATACGCATGCAGTATATACATTATATATATACGTGACGTCGTTGCCTTGTTATCTTTCCGTTGGCCGGTGAGCTGCTTCCGGCGACCAATGAGAGGCGTTTTCTTCTTCCACGCATACTGTTCGGGGAGGATCGAAACATGACGTCCCGCTTCTAGCTCAGGACTACGTCTAGTTTCATATAGCTTGCACAGGCGCATGCTTCCAATTAGGATCGCGTGAGGAGATGCGCGCGCGATTGGCGGTCCTTCTCCAACGTCCGCTCGAGTGATCGAAACGCTACATTTTGCTCTTCGGTCCCGCTCCATACCGTTATTCAGAGTTCTGTGGGCATCTCGTGCGTAAATTTGAAAACGTTAGCAACATTTTACTTAGCCAACGTGAGTACCCAAACATCTGCCTTCAATGTTCAGCATTACATATACGCCTTTCGGCAAACAAAACAATAAGAAAAAAATCGCCAACGATTACGATACTCCCTATTGTGAAATTTGAGCGCAGCTCTAACGCGTTTTCATTTCGCGATATATTGGCTGGCGCGGACAATCTGTGCGGCACGTTCCGAACGGAGCCAAGTGTGGCGCGACTACCTCGCTAATCGGGATATCGCGAGAGGCTGCGCGCGGGTGACGCGTGGGCGATTACAGCAGCCGCCGCAGACAGACCTCCGCTCATGTAGCGCTTTGGTGAACAGACGACGCGCGCTATACTCTGGCGCCATCTCGTAGTCACCGTCTCCGCAGAGTCCGTCTTGCTCGGCACTACGCTTTATTTCTCACGTTTTCGCCATGCCCTCGTCCTCCGCTTTCCTCCTCGCGACCTTTTCGCTATCGCCGTCTTTCATCTCCCGCTGCGCCGCCAGTTCGCTCTCATCCTTCGCTGTGCTCGATCGCTCGGTTACGAGGTACGACGCCGACGCTCGACACAAGAACGGGTGCCTAAGAGCTACGCTCTAAAAAAAATTGAGAAATATAGTGAGAGAGGAATCGATTAAGTGTATTTGTAAAAAGCCATTTACCCTCACATCTCGACTTGCGCACGTCCCAACACCTGCAATAGACAGTTCACGCATCTCTCCACTTTAGCGCAGGGTCGCACGAACGGAAGTCAGCGTGCGCTATGAGGACGTCTCGCGCACACAAGAGCAGGTTCGAAGGGCTTCAGAAGCCCAAAGTGCAGCACACTATTCGTGGAGACTGAGTGCTTTCACCGCTTACGGCGCGGTGACGGCCTCCGAGCAAAAGCGGCCCAATCGAATTTCTCCGCAAGACCGCATGAAGACGCTCATACTAGGGCGCGACAAGAAGCGAAGACGAGGTGTGTGTGTGTGTGTGTGTGGGGGGGGGGGGGGGGGGGTAGTGAAAATGGAGCGTCACGTTTTTTTTGCGTTTTTTTTTTTTCCCCCTCTTCATGCGCAGATCGCGGTCACGCAACGGGCTCGTTCAAGTCGGCCGGGTAAGAGCTGCCGCTGTGCTGTACGTTAGATGAAGATTGAGACGACACAGGGAGAACTTCGACAACGCAAGCGGAAGGAGGGATGCAATGGAGGAAGTACTGTACAGACTTTACTGAGACAGATAAGAGAGAGAGAGAGTTGGGGAAGGTGAGGAGGGCTAGAAGTGGCGAGTGAAAGAGGCACACGGTACTCAATCCGTGTTCACACACGCCATAGAGTCACAGCCTCGCCTTGCAACGTCCCGTCGGCTTGTCTGTAGCGCACAGCCGCCACCGACGAGATGAAATTTCGGGATCAAGGCAACCGGTTGTAATTGGATGAGGGGCACATGACGCCGGCGACACGACATTGAGTTTCCCGTCGGGCCAATCGATGTAAAATGGGTCCATTAGGCGCCAATTCGATTTCCCCGTCGCCGCGCACCGCCGGGCTCTTTACACTCGAGACACCTCTTTGCACTATGGGCGTTGACAGCGCGCGCGCGCGCTCACATACGAGCACGCGTACGACGTACAGACAGGTGAAGCGGAGGAGGGTGCATTCTGTCATCCCTGCAAGGCGCAACGGCGAGCCGCACGAGCGAGACGCGCTCTCGCAGGCGTCGGTGCTTTTGTATACGCTACGCAATGCTGCACGCAACAGCCCCACGCGCTCTATGGCATGCAGCGCATACGCGGAGGCGGAGCGCAACGTTCGGCTCTCATGCCTTACTACAGCGAGCATCCCTGTTCAACATGTCTGTCGAACACCCGCGTCCCTAATGCAAACAAAGAAGTGTGCTTTCTTTTTTTACTCTCTTTCGTCCAACCGGGACCCTCAGGTGAGCTAAAGAGATGCGCGGCAACGCGCTAAAAGTCGGGTAATCATTCTTAAGTGCGCTGAAATGTCTGTTTTGCTTTTAATATAGCCAGTATTATTTTTGTAATGACAACGCTTCGGCCTTATTAGCACATTACTGTGCTGTGTTAGAAGGGCCCAGCGAGTGAGACAGAAACGCAATTACGGCAAATGGCAGGCAGGTCACTCTGCGCATAAAGAACTTGCCAGCCTGACAGGTAAGTGGAGGGAACGATGGGAACTTGGCGCAGTATTTCAGGCGCTAATAGAAAAAAATATATATGGTAACTTTCAGCAGAAAGCTAACCAACTTAATTAAAAGCAATGATGGCGTTATTATGAAATCATCTCGGCGTTATGTCCTAAGTGACAACTTGAGGCCAGCGTTGGAAAATACCCAAAGGTACACATACTAAATACGAGTCGAATACCGAGTATCTTCTCATTTATAAATGAAGTGAAATAATAACTTTCCGTGGAGTACGTTTGGTATTAAAAAATCTTAATTACATAATGAGCGCGAAGATAAGAGGAAGAGATGGGCTAAATTTATGTTAGTTACAACCTTGGTTCTTTAAATGTTGGTTGCAACCACATGCATCTATCAGACAATGAAGCCAGTGATACCATAGGGGAAATTAACCGTTCTTGTTATTTGAAACGTAGAAATATTAAGAAAAAAGTCATGTGGATTCCACGCACTGTGGGAATCGATGTCAGCAAAGCTTTCTGTGCTGTTTGCTTTCATTGACGATGATTAACGGTGATATCGACGGCGAATGTTTAATTTCTTGAGCGTTTAGTGCAATACAAGAGTGGTAAGTTGATGCGAAACGTTAGCTTGTGTGCACCACTGCTGCCTGTCTGCGTAGTACACACAGCGCACAGCGAGATGTGTCTGCTTGAGGCGTTGTTGTGCGCCATTGTTCATAATATCCGAGAAGATTAACATTGCCATTGCCTCACACGGCGCATCACATCGTGGAAGAAGGGTTAAATTTTATTTGAATTACAGTATGTGGCCAAAACCACAAGCGGCCTTTTCCCTCTCCCGCCCTCCACCATCTAGCATTGCCTCACACGGTGCATCACATCGTGGAAGAAGGGTTAAATTTTATTTGAATTACAGTATGTGGCCAAAACCACAAGCGGCCTTTTCCCTCTCCCGCCCTCCCACCATCTATAAACACCACCTAAAACAAGTTCTAGGTGATGTTACATGTACGCGAGCTGCGAGCGAAGAGTGGCAAGACTGTTATTCACTCGTTTCATGCATGACTGCGTCGGTTCTACCCATTCTCTGCCTCCTTTCCGTACCTCCTCTCTACCATATTCTATCCACTTCCCCTCGGGACTGTTGCAGGTTAGTACAAAGGCACTCCGCAGATTTCTCTATCATCAACCAGGTAATAGAGAAATCTGCGGAGTACAATCAACCTCTCTATATGGCTTTCATAGATTATGAAAAAGCATTTGATTCAGTAGAGATACCAGCAGTCATAAAGGTATTACGTAACCAAGGAGTACAGGATGCAAACGTGAATATATTGGCAAGTATCTACAAGGATTGCACAGCAACCTTGGTTCTCCACAGAAAAAGTAGAAAGATACCTATCAAGAAAGGGGTCAGGCCAGGAGACACAATCTCTCCAATGCTATTCACTGCATGCTTAGAAGAAGTATTCAAGCTCTTATACTGGGCAGGCTGAGGAGTCAAGATGAACGGCGAATGTCTCAGCAACCTTCGCTTTGCAGATGACATTGTCCTATTCAGCAACAATTAATGGGGACGAATTACAGCAAATGATTGAGGACCTTAACCGAGAAAGTGTAAAAGTGTTGAAGATGCAGTAGACAAACATAATGTTCAATAGCCTGGCAAGGGAACAAGAATTCAGGATCGCCAGTCAGCCTCTAGAGTCTGTAAAGGAGTACGTTTATCTAGGTCAATTACTCACAGGGGACCCTGATCACGAGAAAGAAATTTATAGAAAAATAAAATTGGGTTGGAGTGCATACGGCAGGCATTGCCAAATCCTGACTGGGAGCTTACCACTGTCGTTGAAAAGAAAAGTGTACAATCATTGCATTCTGCCAGTGCTAACATACAGGGCAGAAACTTGGAGGTTAACAAAGAAGCTCGAGAACAAGGACCGCACAAAGAGTGATGGAACGAAAAATGTTAGGCCTAACGTTAAGACACAGCAAGAGAACGGTGTGGATCAGAGAACAAACAGGGATAGCCGATATTCTAGTTGACATTAAGCGGAAAAAGTGGAGCTGGGCAGGCCATGTAATGCGTAGGATGGATAACCGGTGCACCATTAGAGTTACAGAATGGCATACCAAGAGAATTAGGGAAGCGCATGCAGTCGAGGATGGCAGAAAACTAGGTGGAGTGATGAAGTTAGGAAATTTGCAGGCGCAAGTTGGAATCAGCTAGCGCAAGACAGGGGTAATTTGAGATCACAGGGAGAGGCCTTCGTCCTGCAGTGGACATAAATATATGATGATGATGATGATGATGATGATGATGATGATGATGATGATGATTATGATGATGATGATGATGATGATGATGATGATGATGATGATGATGATGATGATGATGATGATGATGATGACGACAAAGGTAAGCGCTGCAGTTTCTGCAATGTTTTTGCGGGGGTCACGGATAATTACAGCCGTCGGGAGGCTATTGTGGCGACGCCCAGGGAAGACCAGAGGGCATTTTGACGATGTGATTGATGCCTGGTTTAGACACGGCTAGGTGGCGTGTGCCACCGCCCGATTTAAAGGGTTCAGCCTCATCCATCCATCCATCCATGAACAGCCTCTGCACACGCCCAAGAGGACTGACGAGTTGGGAGATTATAGCTCCAGTAACGGAGCTTGTGAAGTGGCAGGTGTCAAAGCTGGCCCTAGACAGGGCACTCACACACATTAGAGTATAGACAGCAACGGGTCTGGATGGCATACCTGCCGGTCTTGTTAAGCGGCTAGGAGACAAGACCTTGCTAATATTTTTTCTGGCATCGTGGCGGGCGACCAAATTCTTAAAGACTGGCTGAATGGAAGAGTGTGCCTCATCAAAAAGAAACGTGGAGATGCTGGTCTTATGTGTGATTACATACCGTTGACAGTGACAAGCATCCTGTACAGTATACTCGCACAAATCCTCAAGACGTGGATGAGTGCACGGGCAGAGAACAATGACTGCTCACAGAACTACAAAATGGGTTTCGAGCTGGCAGGCGCCTAGATGGCAATCCTTTTGTGCTGACTGAAACAGTGGAAGTAGCCCGCAACGAGTCGAGAAGCGTCTATGGTTGCTTTCTGGATGTATCAAAGGCATACGACGGTGTACCCCATGACCACCTGTTCCATTGGATGGCAGACATCCGCCTGCCTCAAGTATGGATTGGTCTACTACACCGGCTCTACAAAGACAACACTGTCGTTGCACGCTTTGGCGGAGCCCAGTCCCAACCAGTAGTCGTGATGCGGGGACTCAAGCAGGGCTTTCCAATGTCACCGATGCTATATATGTTATACGTTTCCGGACTGGAGCGAGCATTTAAAGCAGCTGGAGTCGGCTTTTCCTTCAGGCACATGTACGAAGGAACCCTCGTGACTTGGAAACTGCCTGGTTTAGTGTACGCTGACGACATAGTCCTGCTAGCAGAGAGCCCAAACAGCTGGTCACACTCTCTGCGACCTGCTTACACCAACGTATACCTGCCTGGAGGCGAGCTAATACAGTAGACCACGGAATACCGATATCTTGGTGTGGTGTTCAGCACGATAAGTGACTTGCTGACGACGCACGAAGAAACCTACGCAAAACATTGCAGAAAGCATCAAAGGTTCTACGTCGGAAAAGCCTGTGGGGGTGCAACCGCTTCCTGATTGTCCGATATAGGTGGAAATATGTGCATATATATACCTGGCCTGACTTTTGCAAATTCAGTTGTCTGCCTCTCAGCAAAAACCAGGGAACGGTTGGAGCGAGGACAGCGAGAAGTGGGTCGTCTGGCCCTTGGTTGTCATGTGCGCGTCGCAGTCGAGGCCATTCAGGGTGATCTGGGTTGGACCAAGTACGAGGCGCGTGAAGCAACGAGCAAGCTTGCCTACGAGGGACGTCTGCACCTCATGGACGACACACGATGGCACAGGCGTCTGTTTAGATACACCTGCATAACAGGCAAACAAACCCAGGGGTGCAAACGCGTCCAATTTTTGCGCCGCAAATATATGGATTTCTTGCGAAACCAGTACGCGAGGACCGGGAGTCCAAGTGGACAGTGGCCGTATAGACACGGGTGGCTGAAGCGGAGACCATGAGGTGGCGGAATGCATTGACGGCGATATCTGCCTTGCGGATGTACAGCTCTCACAAGACCAACATTAGAATGGAGGAACTGTACGATAACAGCGCAGGCAGTGTGCTCCTCTTTGAGGCACGAGCAGGAGCACTGCGTACGCTTGTGTACCGCGTCACCGCTTCGACTCGTCCGTTGACCCCATATGTCCGACATGTGGCCTGGAGGAGGAAAATCTGGAACAGCTAGTCCTCCAGTGTGCCGGTTTGTGCCCACGACACACACAGGGCGCCACACTCCTGTTAGCGCTGGGATTTGAAAGCGAGAATGGAGTGAGGGAACTGGGTGCGGTGGTGCGCACCCCGTTCGCAGTGCGCGTAACGAAAAACAGACTGGCACAGTGGTGGCGTATGACTTGGCAGCAGCACAGTGCGACCAACTCTGAAGGAAACAGATGAATTCCAGTGTCTCAACGTGAATGTCTGTGCACCGAGATGGGCTGTGTATGCAAATGAGATGCCCGCTCCCCATCGCCTTTTTTTTTTCTTTTTTTCTTCTTTTCCTCCCTTCTCTAATTTTTCCTTTTTTTATCGCCATGTATAATTATTTGCTCCGGCTAGGCCGCCCGTTACAGAGGGATCAACCACAATTCATCACCATCAAAGATCCAAATGAATTTCTCACGTCGCCTTTCCTCTCTACCATGCTCCTGTCATGTATATACATGGAAGTGCAGCATACATGCTCATTCCTCTAGGCCCTCCGCCAAGTGCAAGAGCCTTATTGAACTAATTCAATTTTTCGAAGTAAGTTGCGTCAGAGAATTCATAAAGTACGACTTACACACAAGCTTCAGACGAGATAGCTCCAGACTGTAATTCGAATATACGAGAAAACATATTTCTGTCACGCGGAAACTCAAGGACATAGCCCTTTTCCAGCTGCCGTTTGACGTCTGTCCGAGTGGCCGCAGTCGCTAGGCGGTGGTACGGTTTTTGGACAGTGTTTGCCATAATGTCGATTACGGTCGCCGCACACGCTGTGCGACAGATGCAACGGGCATAGCGCCCTTGCATCAAAGACAGATACATATGTGTGCACACGTACAGTCAACCGCAAAAGTTTACGGGACGCGGTTTCCCCAGCAGATGCGAATTACTGCACTGTTAAGGCATGCCACTTCTAATTTAATGAATCACTGTGTAGGTGGCGAAGACTACTACATGCTGGAACACTTAATTTGAGGCTGTGTGACCACGCTTCGCGAGAATTCAGCTTCTTGGCAGATCCTGCGTCCCGTAAACTTTTGCGGTTGATGGTACCGTCATGCGGGAACGCACGTGTGCTGGAACAGGTGGAACACGTTTACAAGAAGCATCATCGCAGACATATATAGCGTATTATCGATGCGCAGTTTATCATTGATCAGAGGAACCCTTTTACCCTTCTTATCATCTTTCAAGCTTTGTCATAGCTGTTTCCGCTTTATTAGCGTCTCTAAATAATAGTAGTTTTGGGTGAAAATGCGCATCCCTTTGAACTTTGAAAATCTGCTCAGCCACCTTCTGTCTTTCCATCTAATTCTAGAAATTAAGAATGACTGGGTGGTTAGACGAGGATTTCCCAAGTCTGTGACTCTTGCCACTGACTCGTAACTTATACCAAGCTTAAAAAAAAAAGCCGGCAGATCCCACGTCCTGTGGGAATCGATGTTATGCGAAGCAGTGTGCGGGGAGCCTACCAAGTACGAACGACCATGAGGGCACCAAGACGTAGGCGGCTGTTTCATAACCTACATGACACGCATGTCGTGACATTCATGTTACGAGTCCTGAGGAGTCCCTTTAGCTACGCCTAAGAGACCTTAATTAAAGCGAAATTTATTAGTCATGCTCATGACTTTGAGTTCGACCACCAACCTTTAGTGTTTCCTTCACTTAGCACCCACGTCAGAACCCATTTAAGTGCTTTTTGAGGGCTGAGGGCTTAGTACCACATCCGAACCAATTCCATTGGTTTTTGAGTGTTGAACTTTTTTTTCGCTGAGTCATTGTCATTTTTGCAGAGCCATGGTCATGACTATGACTTCTACCACCATCCTTTAGTGTTTCCTTCACTTAGTACCCACGTCCGAACCCATTCTAGTGGTTTTTGAGTGTTAATCTTTTTGCGCTGAGTCATTGTCATTTTCGCTGAGTCATGCTCATGACTACGACTTCTACCATCATCATTTAGTGTTTCCTTCCCTTAGTATACCCACGTCCGAACCCATTTCATTGTTTTTTTTTAGCGCTAATCGTTTTTTGGCGGGCCATTGTCATTTTAGGCGGGTGTTTCATGACCTACATGACACGCATGTCATGACCTATCATTTATGTTCGTCATACACTCTTGTCATATCATGCCAATTTTGGCCCATATCAAGTTAACGAAACGACAATGAGAGCACCAAGACTTAGGCGGCTAGATAGATAGATAGATAGATAGATAGATAGATAGATAGATAGATAGATAGATAGATAGATAGATAGATAGATAGATAGATAGATAGATAGATAGATAGATAGATAGATAGATAGATAGATAGATAGATAGATAGATAGATAGATAGATAGATAGATAGATAGATATTTAGATAGATAGATACTGTCAAAGTGGCCAATGTTCGCCAAGAAATGCTTCGCATTTAAAACATCCTTTACAACTTTGTGTCGCAGCACCTCGTCTGATTCATTCGGCTCTTCCACTATGCCAAGGACTACCCAGTAATTACGACGGCTTCGGTCCTCCAGTTCAGTAAGCTTATACTTTGTTGCTGCCTAATTGTGTCTTGAAGTTGAAGCACACACTCATTAGGGCAATCAACAGAGCTCGCTTTTTCGCCTATTTCCTTCATATTGTTCTCAAGTTTATCCAAACGCGTACCGAACTTTTCAAGTATTTTTTTTTTTCAGTTTCAGTAAAGCTAGCTTCCACTTGACTTCGTTCAAGTCACTACGGATGACCGTTTGACCTGCAGATAGATTTTCTAACATTTCAGCGGTGCTCGGACCTGGATGTTCCTCTACAACACCGCACATTATTAATGTACAAACCTGAATATAATCACATAATAGACAGCACTGAGGGGCCGGCAGCGCGCTTGTTTGCCGTCCTGCAATTAATGACAATTTGGCCTGTTAGCAGCAGTCAAGAAATTTTCAAGCAGCCTCTTTCAAGGGAGTTATGTGGAATTTATTAATGTGCTGAAGCATCGTAAGAAACAAATTTCAAATATCACATTGGATAACTAGTATCGTGTATCCATAGAATCCATATCTCAAATAATTTTCGCCTCAGTATCTTGTATCACATATCATGATGAAAATTTCAATGTACATCTTTTTCCAGTCACAAACGTACATCGTTTCATGATGATTCAATTGCACAAAGTCAAATATTTTCTGCTGGGAAGTCTGTATATATTGTCACGAGCCTCGAGGAGTAGCCCAGAAGGTTTAATAGACGTAGAGCAGCTGGCTCTCGGAAGACGCGACCGTCGGGGCTGGCTCGAGCAGAGAAGGGGCGCGCGGTCTTTCTTCTCTTGGGCTCGACCCAATCTTCCCCTCGACCCACTACCACAGGTGGCAATATCCCCCCTTCCGAACAAAAGCATCGCCTCGATGCTAAAAAATAGGCCTAGAAGACAAAGAAGAAGAAGGCAGGCAAAGCGAAAATACACAAAGTTGCCGTCACGCCGGCACAGTCAATGAACGAAGAAGCAAGCTCCCAAAGATAAATGAAAAGTAGAAACAAAGCAGGGAATGACAGAAAAAAAAAACAAAAACAAAAAAAGTTACGGACGCGCAATGTACGGCTCCATGCGCACAACATGAAATATGTCTGAGCTCGGTTGTGTTTGTGTCCTACTCCGTGTCTGCGATGTTGTGTCCGGAACAACTTCGTAGTTTACGTCACTGATGCGGCGGAGCACTTTATACGGACCGAAATACCGGCTCAACAGCTTTTCACAGAGGCCACGACGGCGAACGGGGGTCCACACCCAAACTTGGTCACCGGGGTTGTAGGACACGTCCCTGTGGCGGATGTTGTAGCGTCGTGCGTCTGCCTGCTGCTGCTGGCCGATATGCAGCCGCGCGAGCTGCCGAGCTTCCTCAACACGCTCTGCAAATTCCTCGGCGTCAGTTGTCAATAGGTCAGCGTCTTCACACGGCAGCATAGCGTCCAGCATCGTCCGGACTTCGCGACCGTAGAGAAGGCGAAAGGGCGTGAAGCGCGTCGTCTCTTGCACGGCGGTGTTATACGCGAAGGTAACGTAAGACAAGATTCGATCCCATGTTTTGTGTTGAACGTCGATGTACATTGCGAGCATGTCTGTGACCGTCTTATTCAGTCGCTCGGTAAGTCCGTTGGTCTGCGGATGGTACGCGGTCGTCTTGCGATGCCTGGTGTTGCCTAATTTAAAAACTTCGTCCATAAGCTGCGCTGTAAATGCTGTCCCTCTGTCTGTTATTACAGTGGAGGGAGCACCGTGACGCAAGACGATGTGGCGCATGAAGAATTCCGCTACCTCTGAGGCCGTGGCTCGTGGGATCACCTGCGTCTCAGCATAGCGTGTTAAATAATCACTAGCGACGATCACTCATTTGTTGCCGTCGGCAGAAAGAGGAAATGGTCCGAGAATGTCCATGCCGACTTGGTAGAAAGGCGTGTGAGGTGCTTCAATTGGCTGAAGTAAGCCAGCCGGTTTAACGGATGGTGTCTTGCGGCACTGGCATTCACGACAGCTTTTAACGTAATGTTTGACGCTTGCCGAAATCCCGGGCCAATAGTAAATTTCGCTTACTCTATAGCGAGTGTTCGTGAAAAGCCTAAATGACCAGATGTCGGTTCGTCATGGCAGGCAAAGAGGAGGTCGTCGCGCATGTCCCTTGGAACCACCAGGAGGTAAGCACAGCTGGTCGAACGAGCATTCTTCTTATAAAGAACGTTATCTCGCAGACAGAAGGACGTCAGCGAGCGGGACAGATGGCGTTGTATGATTGTGTCGCGGCCCTCTAAATGATCGATGATCGGTCGAATCTCAGCGTCGTCACACTGCCCTCTGCTCAAGTCCGACGAACTAATGGCGCCCTGGAAGCCGTCATCATACTCTGTTTCCTGACTGGCAGGATCAATGGGTGCGCGGGACAGAGTGTCAGCGTCTTCATGCTTACGGCCAGACTTATAAACGATGGTGATGTCAAATCTCTGTAGCCGCATGCTCCACCGTGCCAGTCGTCCTGAAGGGTCGCGCATGCTTGCCAACCAACAGAGGGCATGGTGGTCCGTCACTACTTTTAAGGGACGACCATAGAGATAGGGGCGAAATCTGATGATCGCCCACATGACCGCGAGGCACTCTTTCTCTGTTGTCGAATAATTCGCCTCGGCACGGGACAGGGCGCGGCTGTCATACGCTATAGCTCTTTCCACTCCATCTTAAAGCTGGACGAGCACTGCGCCAAGGCCAATGCTACGTCGGTATGCACCTCAGTATCAGAATCATCGTCAAAATGTGCAAGAACGGGTGCTGACTGCAGGCGCTGTCGTAATTCAGCAAAAGCTGCCTGTTGCTCATTATGCCACACAAATGGCGTATCGTCTCTTGTAAGGCGTGTCAAGGGTTCCGCTATCTTCGGAAAGCCTTTAACAAGCCGGCGATAGTAGGCGCACAAACCCAGGAAGCGCCGGACGGCCTTCTTATCGGCAGGCGCTGGAAACGCGGCCACAGCTGGCAAGCGTGTCTGGAATCGGGTCGAACCCCTTTGGCGCTTACTACATGCCCGAGGAACTTGAGCTCTTCGTAACCAAAGTGGCACTTTTCGGGCTTAAGTGTGAGGTCTGCCGATCGGATGGCTTCTAGCACACTCTGTAGGCGGTGAAGATGCTGCTCGAACGTTTCAGAGAAGCTGACCACATCATCCAGGTACACAAGACAGGCCTGCCACTTCAGTCCAGTAAGGACAGTGTCCGTCATTCGCTGGAAAGTACACCGGGTTGAACACAAACCAAAAGGGAGCACTCGAAATTCATAGAGCCCATCTGGAGTCACAAAGGCTGTTTTCTCGCGGTCGCGTTCGTCTACCTCGATTTGCCAGTACCCGCTTTTTAAATCGAGAGAAGAAAAATAGTGGGCACGTCTATCTAAGGAGTCGTCGATACGCGACAGCGGGTATACGTCCTTTTTAGTCACGGTGTTGAGCTTGCGGTAGTCGACACAGAAGCGTAGCATTCCGTCTTTCTTTTTGACAAGAACGACCGGAGACGACCACGGGCTGTTGGAAGGTTCGATGACGCCATCGTCAAGCATCTCCCGGACTTGCGTACGTTTGGCTTCTCGTTCTTTCGCCGAAACGCGGTAAGGCTGCTGGTGTATCGGGCGTGCGTCTTCGTACGTGATGATCCTGTGTTTAGTGATGGAAGTCTGGCGTACCTTGGAAGAATGTGCGAAGCAGGTCCTGAATTCAAGCAAGAGCTTGCGCAGTGCTGTCTGGCTATCGGTGCGCAGTTCAGAATTGATGTCGAGATAGCTTAGAGACGTGTCTGCTGTCCCCACTACTTCTGGCGTGAAACAGTTAACATTTGCTACTGCGTCTGCAAACGCTAACGAAGTGCCGCGGAACAGGTGTCGGTGCTCGTAGCTAAAGTTGGTAACAAGCAATTGCGAATGACCAGCACGAATCTGTATAACACTGCGAGCCACACAAACACCTTGCTTCAGTAGGTGTTCCAAGTTACTTTCGGCCACCGCTTCGCCATCGCGTAAGCCACAGCATGTGACGTCGACGAGGACACTGGCTCGTGGAGGAAGCGTTACACTGTCTGCAGAAACACGAAGTACGTCGTCGCGCCGTTGGCCGTCTTGCACGTCGATTGCTTGTTCGGCAGAGAAAGTGATACGACGTTCTTGCAGATCGATAATCACGCCGTACTCCTGCAGGAAGTCAACCCCAAGAATAACGTCGCGGGAGCATTCGCGTAAGACAAGGCCGCTCGCTACGAATGTAGATCCTTGAATCTGAACTCTAGTCGTGCAGGCGCACAGTGGAGTAACGACGTGGTCGCCAGCCGTCCGAATCTGCGAGTTATGCCAGGGCGTGATCACTTTCTTCAGCTGCGCGTTGCTATTTTCCCGCTTAGTATCGTGTAGTCTGCGCCAGTGTCCACTAAAGCACTAACGGCATAACCGTCAATAGTCACTGGTATATCGAGCGAAAGCCGGTCGTCCCGTTCAGCTGCAGGTGATGTCGGATCGTTATGTTTCCGTAACTGCGTCCGTCGGAGGTCTTAGCGCTTCGTCCGTCAGCGACCTCGCCCCCCAAGATCGCCTCAGTTAGTTTTCCCGGCGGGGACTGGTCGACCGCTCGGGAGAATACCGCTGGGGCGCAGGTGAAAATCGTCTCGGAGACGGCGATCGCGACTGCCGCCTGGCAGTCGGTGGCAAGCGCTGCTGAGAGAGGTAGTCCTCAATGTCCCAGGGTCGCTGGTCGTATCGGGGTGGCGGCGAGTATGCGGAAAAGCCACGAATCCCAAGGCGCCGGTATGGGACACTGGCGGTAGAAGTGGTGTGCTTCACCGCAGTGGTAGCGCAGAGGCCGATGATTGGGTGTGCGCCAAACATCCGACTTCTGAGGGGCGGGCGTTAGTCGTCGACGTAGTGAAGTGCTTGCTCCGAACGATGGGCAAATGGAGTGGCATGAACAACGGGCGGCGGTGTACACCCAGCGACGTAGTACAATATCGGCTGCGCCTGACTGAACTGACACCGTAGGAGGAGCACGAACGAACAGCGGCGGAGAGGAAGCAGGGCGCTTCAGCGCTTCCGCGTAGGTCGCACGGGGGTATTCAGGAGGTACTGCCGCAGCGTTATCAGGAGGCAAGGTGTCACGGAGCATCTGGTGCAGTTCGTCCTTGATAATGCTTGCTATGGAGCTTACCGTAGGGCGCGGTGTTACGGCGGCCTTTTGCAACTCTTCACGCACTACAGAGCGCATGAGTTCTCGCAGACAGTGACTGTTGCTTCCTATGGCCGTGAAAACGTCATCAGCAGACATGCTGTTCCGCTTGCCGCTCATACAGGCTCGAACGATGCAGAAGCATCTTTTCCATGGTCACGGCCTCGGACAAGAACTCCGCGACCGTCTTCGGAGGGCTCCGTACGAGGCCAGCGATGAGTTGCTCCTTGACCCCGCCGCGCATCAGATGACTAACTTCCTCTCCTCCGTCATTCTTGGATCCGCTCGTCTGAAGAGGCGTGTCATGTCTTCGACGTACGTGGTCGCAGTTTCGTTTGGCAACTGGGCGTGCGCCTGATTCGCTCGTTCCGCTCGTTCGCGGCGATCAGCACTGGTGTAGGTCTCCAAAAGCTGACGACAAAACTCGCGCCACGACGTCAGTTGCTCCTCGCGGTTCTGAAACCATGTACGTGCCCCATCCTCCAGGTAGAAGTAGACGTGTCTGAGTTTTTCCGTGTCGTTCCATTTGTTCACGGAGGCCACGCGCTCGAAGTTGACCATCCAGTCTTTGACGTCTTCGAACACTGTGCCATGAAACGTCTTCGGGATCCGTGGGCTCTGAAGTGTGTAGCGGTTCGACATCGTGCTTCCCGTACCGGTTGGGGCGGTTTGAAGGGAGGCGCTGGTCATGCCGGTTGATGTGGTGGGAAACGTAGCGTCGACGACTTCTGGGGACAGTCCCCTGATCCTGCGGCTGGCCCGATGCACGGGAGTGTCGACAGGCACTGGATTCGTAGCGCGGATCCTTGGAGGGGTCTGCAACATCCGTGAGAACGCTTACCCAGCACCTCCACCAATATATATAGATATATAGATAGATATATATATATATATATATAGATAGATAGATAGATAGATAGATAGATAGATAGTGTCAAAGTAAAAAATGTTCGCCACGAAATGCTTCGCATATTAAAGGGGAACCCTAAATGAAATGTGTGGCTGAAATTTCACGTTACTGACCTAGCAAGAACGATTGCTAATATTTACAAATTCTCGCTGTATCAGTCTATCTTTCTATCTATCTGTCTAAGCCGCCTACGTGTTTGTGCTCTCATGGCTGTTTCGTTAATTTGGTACGTGCCAAAATTGGCATACTATGACAAGAGTATATGACGAACATAAGTGGTAGGTCATGACATAAATGCAATGGCATGCGTGTCATGTAGGTGATGATAATGACTCAGTGAAAAAAGATTAACACTCAAAAACCACTGAAATGGATTCGGACGTGGGCACTAAGTGAAGGAAACTCAAAAAGATTGTGGTAGAAGTCATTGTCTTGACCTTGACTTGGCAAAAATAGGAATGGCTCAGCGAAAACAGGTTAACGCTCAAAAAGCAATAGACTGGGTTCGGATGTGGCAGTAAGGCTAAAGGCTGAAGTTTTATGGTTGAAGTCGTAGTCCTGAGCATGACTAAGACTTTCGTCTTAAGGTCTCTTGGCTGTAGCTAAAGGGACTCCTGAGGACTCATGTCATGAATGTCATGACATCCGCGTCATGTAGGTCATGAACAGCCGCCTACGTCTTGGTGCTCTCATGGTCACTTAGTTAACTTGGTAGGCACCCCGCACACTACATCGCATAACATCGATTCGCACAGGGAGTGGGATCTGCCGGATTTTTTTCTGTTTGGTGTGTGATTAGAGGTTCGTGGTTGGTTACTTCCGGTGTCCACGGTGAACTAAACAAAACACGTTGTTTATGTTTAGTGAAATTAAGAGTGACGTTGTCGGTGATGTGTAGCAACATTTCAGAGCGTTTAGGTAAATTGTGGCTTTCTCAAAAAAATTGCGTGCGAGTGCTTATCGCCGTTATGAATGTGGGGTTTACGAGTGCTGCAAAATTTTGCCCACTGCCGTCGCGTAACTACAATTGCCACCTGCAGGAGCATATCTAGTGATTATTGGGGGAGTGTTATGAAAACATTTGTGCGTTGCTTGTTGCTTGTGATTCACAGTACCTTACAATCGTTATGCCTTATGGCTCAAATTGCTTCGAAATAAGTCTATTTGACCCAAAGCTTATATTTCGTGCAAAGGTGGTCGTGCTAAGCGCAATGTGTGGCGAAAATTTGACGTTGCGGGCTTCGTTTACTTTTTGCTACTTTCACGTGTCGTACGAGGTTCACGTGGTGTTTTTCGGTGAACTAAATGAGGCACTTCTTTACGCTTAATGTCAGTAAACGTTTATGCTTAGGGTCAGTAAGGACCAGGTAAGAGGTAATGTTTAACAAATTGTGCATAGTTCCGTTACTACAGCAGGTATTATACTACCCGCATGAGAGTCATTTCTTTTTTAAAAACAATGTTAACGTCCAGAAATGTGATTGCATGTGACAATTGCTTACGTTTTGAAGACAACGAGATCTTCAGGCAATAGTTTGTGGTAGGAAGCATTGACAGATGTCACAATTTTTCTTACCTTTTTTGAATTCATAGTGAACTGCATTTTTGGATGTATAATTTAGAGCCGAAACACTTTCTACTTTTTCACTCAGTGCGTAACTGAAATGAACGTAAGGACACATTATCAAAGTGTGAAGCGGCAAGTGCTATTAGCTGCCGGAAAACTCTGATTACAAGGTAATAAAAACGCCTTGTTTGCGTTGGGTTTCTTATGTGCTGTTTCTGCTACATTCTGATTGCGGCCGCTTTAATTTCAAACATATTAGGAAGCAGTTAGTTGAATTTAACACCAGAAATTATATTAAAAATGTTATCATTGTTTTTCCTTACTACGTACTAGTTTGGTAGATCTGCAGTTGAATGCCTCAACAAATGACACCTCTTAAATGAAAACCTGTAAAAAAATTGATTACGTATGTTATGGTTGAATTCTTATCTCTCGCTGTGTATTCTGACGCTTCTACATGTCTCACCGGTGCCTCAAGCCATTTCTTACCCACCAGTGGTGACTTAGCGGTTATGGCGTTGCGCTGCTCAGCACGAGGTCGCGGGATCAAATCCTAGCCTTGGATGCTGCATTTCGATGGCAGCGTAATGCAAAAACGTCCGTGTCCTGTGCAATCGGGGCACGTTAAAGATCCCCTGGTGGTCAAAATTATGCCGGAGTCCTCAACTACGGCGTGCCTCCTTATCAAATTGTGGTTTTGGCATGTAATACCTCATAATTCAATTCAGCGCTCCTACCGTGTATACTGTTACAATGGATTAGTCTGTGGGTACAAAATTTTAATTGTCGGACTCATGAGGGAGGTAGTGGCCGAACACTGCACCAGGGAGGCCAATTCCTGTTCTGATGAGGGAGTGACTTTGATGAAGCTTAGTGGGCCTTCCTAGTTTGGTTGCACCTGAACTAGTATAGCCCCACTAGCTCTCGGCGATATATTTTTTTCTTGACGGTGCTATAGTGTAAGAGTTGGGTTGAAGATGAATATGCAGAAGACAAAGATAATGTTCAATAGCCTGGCAAGGGAACAATAATTCAGGATCGCCAGTCAGCCTCTAGAGTCTGTAAAGGAGTACGTTTATCTAGGTCAATTACTGACAGGGGACCCTGATCACGAGAAAGAAATTTACAGAAGAATAAAATTGGGTTGGAGTGCATACGTCAGGCATTACCAAATCCTGACTGGGAGATTACCACTGTCGTTGAAAAGGAAAGTGTACAATCATTGCATTCTACCGGTGCTAACATATGGGGCAGAAACTTGGAGGTTAACAAAGAAGCTCGAGAACAAGTTAAGGACCACACAAAGAGCGATGGAACGAAAAAATCTTAGGACTAACGTTAAGAGAAAGGAAGAGAGCGGTGTGGATCAGAGAACAAACGGGGATAGCCGATATTCTAGTTGACATTAAGCGGAAGAAATGGAGCTGGGCTGGCCATGTAATGCGTAGGATGGATAACCGGTGGACCATTAGGGTTAGAGAATGGATACCAAGAGAAGGGAAGCGCCGTCGAGGTCGGCAGAAAACCAGATGGGATGATGAAGTTAGGAAATTTGCAGGCGCAAGTTGGAATACGCTAGCGCAAGACAGGGGTAATTGGAGATCGCAAGGGAGAGGCCTTCGTCCTGCAGTGGACATAAAATATAGGCTGATGATCATGATGATGATGACAAAAGTTTAGGCGTGGAAAGCGGCTGATTTATTTGTTTACAAGAAACGGACACCATGGAGCCAACCCTGTTCTTGGTTCCACAGCTGCTGTCATCGCTAGCACTGTTGACGCATTGTTCTACAGATCTTGGAATCGGTAAACTCGTACTCAGCTTGTTCGAACACCGTTTTTTCATGACGACTGACGAATACGTCGTAGTTCATGACCTTAATATACGCTCTGTACTGACGCAACCGATGATGTGCCTGACGTGTGAATGGAAAGGAGGTGAATGTCAAGGAAAGCAACAGTTAATAACAACCTGCTGACGGCGGACGAATTTTAATCACAAGCAATGCAATAGCGGCATTCGATGCTCTCCGGCTGTGCTTTTCGTCGCTTTCGCATAACACTGCAGGCGTGCTATCTACATGTACGTCCACGTAAGGTCAGCCACACTAGCACATTCCGTCGCACGGAGTGTGCGGCAAAATATCAGTGTTCTGGTTGACAAGTAATCTCTGAACTGAATGTCGTCTGCAGCCTTGAAATTTAACAGATCTTAGATTTAAGTATGGTGTATGCTCTATAGCAATGCTTGACGTAGTATCCTATAAGAAGTTGACTAAACTTCATGGTGCTTTTAACTCGAGAAAATACCCAGATGAATGCGTCGGGGTAACCCACAGCATTTCTTGGGAATTGCCTTCATGGCTGCTTTTGAGCAAAAAGTACACTTTATTTGTTTTCTTAACCCCTTCAGTTGCTATGCGCACAATTGTTCTTTCGGAGATAGCGCGTCAAAATCAGTGCAACTGATTGAAAATATGATATTTCAAACGCGAATCAAACATCCTGATTGCAGATTAGAAATGTGCAAGTTTGAATAATGCGCATAAATTGGTTCAGTAAATATGAGTTCGGAGAGAGACGACTGGATATTTTCTCGCTATGTCATATTATCGTCATGCAGTGGTTTCAATTTTATTGCTTTCGTGACGTTTTACATCAGGCATAAATTCTAGACGCCTGGATAGTTGCTTCCAAGTATGCTAGACCCGAAATAGTTTATGTTCTCAAGAGTGACGTTCCTCTAACAACTTCTCGCATCTAGCCCACATTTTGCATATTTAAAGCTTTCACTAAAAACTCAAAAATGGCTACTTTGTTGTCCAGCTGTTCGGTTATGATATTGAAGCTCACGAAATGTGATGAAACTAAATGTTTCATACATGAAATTAGTTGGCGCCTGAAGGGATAAAGTTGTTATTTTCGGAAAGAAAAAAAATTCACCGACGATTACGGCACTGCCTAATGGGAAATTTGAGCGTAGCTCTATACGTGCTTTCATTACGCGATATATTGGCTGGCGCGGACAATCTGTCTCGTGCGGCACGTTGCAAACTGAGCGAAGTGTAGCGCGACTGCCTCGCTAATCGGGAGGTCACGAGACTCAGCCGGGAGGGGTGAGGGGTGACGCGTGGCCGCGATTCACAGTAGCCAACGCAGACAGACCTCCGTTCGTGCAGTGCTGTGTTTGCATATATGGTATCGTTGGACGCGCTCGCCTCATACCATCGGCGAACAGACGACTGCGCACTGCTCTGGCACCATCTCGTAGAGGTCGTCGCCCGTCTTCCGCGGCACAACGCTTTTCTTTTCACGTTTTCGACACACCCTCCTCCTCCGCTTTCCCGTCTCTTCGCTATCGCCGTCTTTAATTGCCCGCTGCGCTCCGTGTTCGCTCTTTCATTCTTCACTGTGCTCGTTCGCTCGGTTACGCCAATGGACAACGCCGATCACGACACTCAACGCAGAGACAGGGCGCCTGAGAGCTGCGCTCTGAAACTTAACAGAAGTGTCAAATAATCGTCTGCGTACGGTTCAAGCTCAGTGCCAGTATAATATGGACAAGTAACTTGCATTTTATTATCGAAACTCTACTTTTTGTATCTGCGTTACGGCACCGCAAACCAGTCAATTAGAACCTCTGAAGTAGTGTTAGCGGAGAAATATGTGTGTGAAAACCATATAAACAAAACAAACTCTCGGCAGCACTAATATATATATATATATATATATATATATATATATAGTGAACGAGAAGAAAGGGAACCGAGGGGCCCGATTTTTAATAAGCATATCATAATGAGCCAACAAACAATAACACTAAGGACAACATAGGGGAAAATTACTTGTGCTTAATAATTGCATTAAAAAAATGATAAATTAATGAAAATGGATGAAAAAACAACTGTCCGCAGGTGGGGAACGAACCCACGTCTTCGCATTACGCGTGCGATGCTCTCACCATTGAGCTACCGCGGAACCGTTTTCCCATCCACTTTCTGGGGTATTTATATTTGTACAACTAGAACTGGGATGATGAAGTTAGGAAATTTGCAGGCGCAAGTTGGAATACGCTAGCGCAAGGCAGGGGTAATTGGAGATCGCAGGGAGAGGCCTTCGGTTATGATATTGAAGCTCACGAAATGTGATGAAACTAAATGTTTTATACATGAAACACTCCCAGGGTTAGTTCTAGTTGTAAAAATATAAATACGCCAGAAAGTGGATGGGAAAACGCTTCCGCGGTAGCTCAATGGTGAGAGCATCGCACGCGTAATGCGAAGACGGGTTCGTTCCCCACCTGCGGACAGTTGTTTCTTCATATATTTTCATTTTCATTAATTTATCATTTCTTTAATTCAATTATCAAGCACAAGTAATTTTCCCCTATGTTGTCCTTAGTGTTATTGTTTGTTGGCTCATTATGATATGCTTATATATATATAGTCCAGGTAATGCGTGAGCTAGCTTCAGCATGCTTTACCACAGGCATTCTCCGGAGTACTACACCTCGTTTACGTTAGCAGGATGCCGACTCTGTGGACATCAATTTGCATTTCCCCTTTTCGCATCTTTGCTTGGTGAAAGGATAATTCAAACACCAAAACGTAGGTGGGGTGGGTGATCATTACTGGTGAGGTTAACGGGTCGAGAATTCCAACATACTCACACAGGTGTCCTGTCTGAAAGACGATAGTAGTAGTTGCGCTCCCCTTTTTGTGCTGTTTGATCGAGTTCACTCATTTGCACGCTCCAGCAGATGAAATTTATACTCGTTCCTGCACCACTGTCTGACGACATTGAAAAGACACTGGTTGATCTAATTTGGTAATATATCTCATCTGGAGTTTTGTTTAGGCTCTGGAATGAAGAGAAAACTTGGGTTTGAATATGGCACTAATATCCGTCTTCTCTCAACCTAGAAACAAAAATATCGGACGTAATTTTTATCGCAGTTTAGCGTTGCGATTGCTATACGGTGGAATAGAACACGCCGTTCCTTCCTCCTCGGGTAGAAGTGCCACGTTTAGATCATGTTAGACATGTCGTCCCTTAATTGCAGGTAGACTTAGATTTCTCACGACCGCGTGCCTGGTGCAAGACTCGGAACACAGACATAGAAGCCCCGCAGTCGCATCTGGCGATCAAGAACAATTCCGAACAAGTGTTCTGCTTCGCCGCAGTGAAAGCACAGCAGGCGTCGATCAGGCATCTTCCATATGTCTGTGTTGCTCGGCGCAGCATACCAGTATGTGTTAGAGTGGGTATGCGTCTGAAGGCGCGTTTGCGGCTTGCAGAGATGGGTGCACTGCGGTGGTGTAATCTACAAATTAAGCTTGCCTTATTATTTGCCATTGGTGCACCTTTAAACAATCACGCACAGGACTCAGCTCACAGGATCGATACGCTGTGCATCGCAACAGGTGAACTTAACGACTTTTCAACGCCGTCCCCAGCCTAAGCCTGGGAGGAAGACTGGCAGTGCTGCCCTGTACATTTGGCGGTAGCCTAAATGTTATTTCGGGGATCTGCCTCTAAAGGCATTTCCGGCAGATTTCCGAATGATCGCAGTGCTTGCTTGTCGCATTTTCTTTAATGCTATTGAGAATGAGTTGGCGTCGTGTCTTCAAAAGCAAATCGTAAGCAGTGATTCTAAGTCGTCGAGAAGATAAGATTCAATATCGGCATCGGCTCGTTCATTTCCCTGTAAACCATAGGTCCTATCGGCGCTTGCCGGTGAGATGGAAGACGGACTTTGCGTTTACAAATGTAGCTTTGCCAAACTGCCAATGTATTTCACTGCTATGTCAAGTATACTGGTCCTTTCTTCCGCTCTCAGGCTCTGTGCGTATATCTAACAAATAATGCCGTTTTTTTTTTTTTGCAGCCTTCATTACGTGCCAGCCTCACATCAAGTTCGTTGTACAGTGCGGCAGTTGTGCTGAAAGAAGAGTGCTCGAGAACAATTATTTCAACAAAGCTTATTTTACACTATTTTAGCACCTATTTGCTGCTGTGTTTATAGCGTGTCATATGTGTGAATAAAAGAAATTAAGATAACACACGTTTACAACTTTGCCAAACGTATATGTTCAGCGATGGCTACGCTCGAAGTTCTACTTTCCATGGAGCTATACATATATCCATTTTATAGAATTCCCCAGCTAAAGACCCGTCGCCATAAATGGACTGCCAAACTATATCGAATAAACAGTAAAAAGATAACATTTACCGTCCATGCACGCTGGTATGTCCCAAGTCCTTTTTCGTTCTTCCAGATAGCATCTGTTGCTTCTATGCATGCGGAAGTAACTGCAAGCGTTGTGAGTAATATAAGATACATGGCTGTGAGACTTAGGTACGCACTATCAGTAGCTGTTGAAACCTAATGTATTTTGCAGCATATAACGAGTGTACCATATATATATATATATATATATATATATATATATATATATATATATATAACAAATCTTATGTTGGCGTCATTAAGTGCGCACCTAGTGAACCGGCCTTCAACAGCGACACGTCAGTTCGCATGCAGAAACCCTTCCCACAGCATGTTTTAGTAAGGGCACAGGCATAAAAAGAAATGGCACGAAATTCTTTGGAACATATACTAGCTGAATGACGTTCTGCATACTTTACAAGTGTCGTTTCGGGAGCAGCCTATTAATAGTGAAAAATATTAAAAACCGCACAAACAAAAGGACAAAAGAGGGATGGCTCATGCACTGACGCACTCATTGGTTTGTCTTGGTGTAGCTTGTGTAATTTCTAGTTGTTTTGCTTTACTTTGTAGAGTTACAAAAAAAATCACAGCATATCCACGGGGTGAATGATGATGAGTGGGCGAAGCTCCGGAGGGAATCATCGGATCTCCCGCATAAGGGGACGCTAGCACAAACGCGTTAGAAACGTGCAGTACTCTCTAGTAAGGGGGAGCGGCCACAGCGTCTTACGCAGCCATTTACACATGCCGGAACGTGCACCGCGTTTGCCGACGCCATCACATGACTGCTGAGAGAGTATGCCCCCCGTATTCATAAACGCTCCTCGACTTGAACTTGACTTGCCACCGCCTTGGGCAGCGCGTTCGAAACGCGTTGAAGGTAAGGCGGAGAGGCCACAGCGTCTTACACCAGCTTCTTACACGGACCGTAACGCGCTAGCACAAACGCGTTAGAAACGCGCTAGAAACGCGGCCTTTCGTTAATGTTGGGTATTTATTGCCATCGTGGTGCGTGTGTCTATGTGCGCTTCGTGGCGTAGTGATTAGCGCCGCGCGTTCGGAAGCGAGGGGTCCCTGGTTCGATTCCGCGCTACGGACATAACTTTCGGAATTTTTTTTTCATAAAACGCCGGAAGCGTTCTCCGGAAGCCGGAAGCTGGCTTCCGGAAGTGGAACCGGAAGGGGAACCGGAAGCGGAAGTCGGCTTCCGGTTATACTATACGTATACATATATATGTATATATGGGTATACATACATATACGGACACACAACGCCATCTATTAAGCAATTCATAAAACTAGACGTGGCTACCTACTACGACGGGGACCAACGGGTGCCGCTATAAGGAGCTTCGCCCCTAATAATTAGCTATCTTTTGAGGGGAACATCAGTATGACTAAAATGCAGTTGATTGTAGTTACTTGAGCGTCAATATTAATGTTTCATTGCTTGGCAACAACTTGGTACGCTGCTGACTACCTCCACTGAAACAAAGGCCGCTTTCTTGAGTATAGTTTATCATTACCAGTTGTTTATGAGTATAAAATGACTCGAATTACTTCTTCTAACGCCTCGGCACTGTGCATCACTTCTTTCTTTTTCGAATGCGAACATGTGAAAATCTTCGAGGTTAAATGAACTGCGAACGCACAAACCATCTTATTAAAAATCTGATCCTGGTGCGTCGATTGCATGCAAGACAAACTCTGTTACTTGCCTGTCTCTCAACCATACGAGCCAACCAGGAAGCTTGCATAAGGCAGCGCCATGCCAAATCAATTAGTGAGGCTTCGTGCGCAAAGGGTAATACAATATAGGGTTTCATAGGATGCACTGATACTGTCACTTTCGCTTTTTAAATGAATGCTTTCGCATTCGTTAGTCAGTGCGCATGATGTTTCATAAACGTATACACATTTTTGCCGCAATAACAGCACTGTTGATAGCATTCGCGGCTCACTACTTTTGCCAGAATTATCGTGGGACGATGGTTTATCACCGGTCAGATATAATGCGTGGAACTTCAATGGCGTATATTCTTGTCTCCTCAATCCGCGCTTCTGCCGCGCACGCGCATGCAAGTCGCTTGCATTTCTGCGCAGGATATTTTGAATGATGTCATATTAAGCGAGCGTGCTACAGGCCCTGTGTGCTTCGCGTGCTCGACTCATACGATCAGCATATTATTTCGTTTTCAGTGAATTTATCAGCCAAGCATTTCCGTGGCCAGACATTTTGAGGTATGCGTGAAAACACACACCGGGCTCGGTCGATTGCGTCTGACACTGCAGCACCAATAAACCCTGGCGTGGAGCGGGCGAATTATTTGTTGCCTTGGGAATTGAAACACGTTATTTTCGACACCAATCGACACCAATCTTTCTTCATTCTGTTGTAATCCTATTGCTGTCATTTAATCCTGATAATGACGTCGTCGTCAGGCAGTCACTATCATGTATCTTTTGTCAGACCATTGTTGTCATGCTAACGTGCACATGCCATCGTCGGGAGACGAACTTCATAATACAATCATCGTCACGTTATTGCCACCATACAGTGGATCCCTCTGTCCTCCTACCATTGTGATGCCATCGTCGTCATTGGGTTGGCGTCATTATGACTTTGACATCCGACTTTCGTCAGTCATCTTCACGCTGTCGTCTTAGCATTGTGATCACGTGATAACGTAATTCCATTGTTGTCATGCCATCATCATCATAACACCTTCGTCGATCCATCGATGTCATTCCTTGTTCGTAATCTTCGTCGTGCTCTCGCCATTCATTCGTGATTATGCCGCTGTTGTCATGCCATGGTCGTTATTCCAGCTACGTCATCCGGTTGACGTCATACCGTTGTCAGCAAGCAGTTGTGGTCATATAGTCCTCATGTCTTTGTCATCACGCTGTAGTCGTTATGCCATAGTCATCATTTAAGAATCCACATAATATTATCGTCGTTATCGTCACGCCTTCGTCGTCGCTGTAAGAAGACAGTGTATGCCTATCCAACTTCAGTTTCGCGATGTACGTCTCGAATTCGAAAATTTGCCTTTATTTCCATAAATGTACAATTTATGGGGTATTTAAGGAAAAAGTTGCGCACAGCTACTTGACGTCTCGCCAATCTTCGTTCGATAACATGTACTTAACATTCTGTAAGGTGTGATTGTTTATTTTACTATGATAGCGGGCTTGACGGCCGCCCTTCTGCTTCTGGAATTCGTTTTTATCGCGCAAAATATAGACGTGTGATCGCTGACGTAGAACAGAGGCTGAGAAGTAACTCTAACGTAAATTTCACGGGCCCACTTCAAATAAAGGGTGCCAAAGCCCGCGCTTCATTGGCCATATTAAAAGCTCCATCACAATACATAACAATTCTTCTTTTGTGCATAAAATAATTCCGGTTAGTGCTTTATGCAAACTAAATATGCCATGCTTCTGGTTCACGAGCGCAGCCAAGCAGAGCATGCAGCAGAATGCCTAAAAGATTTACGCTGTCGCGCTCTAGGGTGTCTCGATGCCACCCCCCCCCCCCCCTTTCTTTCCTATACCCGAAGCATACACATGCATGAGTATGCGTCATTTGAAGTCGCGCATCCCTGAGGTAGATCAAGTGTCGTCGGAATTCCTGCTGCATGCTCAGTTGCTGACGTGCAAATTTTGAAAAGGTTCTTGCTGACAGATGCATCTGACGTTCCGAAACATGTCAATTTCCCCGAGACCCACTACCCGAATGGCCACTCGGTACATCAGTTTCCCTGTTCGCAGACGCCGTAATGTCAAAGGCTACTGAGCTATGCACAACAGCATTCAAGCTAGGACCAACGTTGTGCATTGCTTGCCTAAGCATTCCTTTGGCCGTATTAGTGTTTTTGGTAGGTGATGCGATGGGGTACATACTTGTGGATCGGCTTCAAGCTTTCACTGACAGTGGTGCGTGGGGTCAGCGCAAGCCTTCATTTGTAGTGAACACCTTTCGTGCGCCGCTATAACTGGCGCGCGTTTAAAATAGATAATTTATAGCGCCAGTTTGTGACGCCATGTTATGCCCCTGACAGGTAAGTTGAAGTTGAAGTTGATTTATTTACCACACACAAAGTACAAAAGAAAACTGCACAGACATGTGGTTGGGAAAGCGGGGAAAAAGCTACAACATGTTGCTTGACTGGCCCCACCTCCCAGTACCCGGCAGCGGGCACTTTGGCAGAATGAAGTAATGCATGTACACAAAGACTGTTTCAGTTGGGGTACTGGTTTGATAAACAATAGCGGACACTTTCGCAGAAGTAAATAATACATGAACAACAAATACTGTTTAAGCTGGAACATTAGGTAAACAATAGATACAAGATGGAAACTATGGTGCATTATGTCACCAAATGAACTAAAATGCGAATTATAACAAGCAATTATACCAAAAGCGCATAAAAGCCATTTCTCGAAAGTACACCCAAATCCTCTATTGTGAGTTGGAATTTATTTAAAAGCTGCGGGACGCTTGACTGCATCATCTGAAATCCATAGTTCGCGTGAGATCTTGGTACATGCCAAAGTTCTGTGCGCCTCAATGAGCGTAAAGAAGCGTTGTTTCGCAAGTTTGATAGTGCTCTCAGATAATGTGTGTCCTTACGTATTTCTCATTGAAGGCTGCATAGTAACTTAAAATCGTACAAATTGTGTAATTTCAAAATTCTGAGTCTAGTATACAAAGGAGTTGTGTGTGCATTATATGGCTGCTTTGCAATCGCTCGGAATGCATTTTTTTGCATTATCATTAGCTTATACAGAGCTTTCTTAGTGCCATTTCCCCATACGAGATGGCAGTAACGCAAATGTGATTCAAACAAAGCATTGTAAACTAAACGGTTCTGGCGGACTGGGAGAAAATACATACACTTCCTTAGCATGCCTAAAGCCTTCGCAAGTTTAGTGCGTAGGTAGTCAGTGTGGTGGTCCCAAAGCATAAATTCGTTAAAAATTACTCCCAGGGATTTGGCTGCCGGAGATATTTCAATGACAGAGTCCTGTAAGTGTAGGACGTCACTGAGGTTACATGGCACAGATTTTGGGCGGAATAAAACAGCTTTTGTTTTAGAGCAATTTATTAATAATGAGTTTTCGACAGACCGTGCATTTAGTTTATGCAGAATTAGATTTACACGTTTTACTAGGTCATTAGCATCTGTTCCAGCAAGAAATATACTTGTGTCGTCTGCATACATTACGTAGTTAGCTGAGGTTTCAATGTTTACAAGGTCATTTATATATATGACGAACAACAGGGGTCCTAGGATACTGCCTTGGGGAACACCGCATTTAATTTCACGGGCTGTTGATAATTCTTGGTCAACACAAACTGATTGATACCTTCCTGATAGGTAGGTACTTAATAAATCAGCTGCAATACCTCGAATACCATAACAAATCAGCTTTTTTAACATAGTTATATGACTTATTCGATCGAACGCTTTTGAGAAGTCAATAAAAACACCCAGTGTTAGCAGTTTATTCTCAATGTTCCGTAATATTAATTCTTTTTGGTGCAATAAAGCCACTTCCGTTGATAATCCAGGTCTAAAACCGAACTGAGATGAAGTAATAGTGAATGTTTCTCAAGAAAAGTAGACAGTCTTGAGTGAATTAACTTTTCTATTGGCTGAGAGAACAACGGCCAAATAGATATGGGTCTGTAGTTTCCTAGATTATTTCTGTCGCCACCTTTAAACAAGACTATTACTTTAGCCTTCATTTTCTGAGGAAATAAGCCGGTACTTAAGACAAGGTTATAAACGTGGGTTGTACAAGGAGTGATGATGTCAAGGACGAATATTACTGGTTGCATTTTTATGCGATCAATGTCTTCACATCTGGTTTTCTTAGGCGCCGTGAATGTGTTAAACACTTCACTACAATCTGTTGGAGTGAAAAAAAATTATGACTCGGAAGGAGGCCTCAAATAGTCATGTATAGCGGGATTGTGGGAACTCTGAGGAAGTGATGTGAAATACTCGTTAAAAACGTTTCCTAACGTTTCTCCGTTTAGAATTTTGTTATCTATGGTTAACTCTTTCAAATCCGTAGTCGAAGTGCGAGAAAAGGTAACTGAAGAAAGCTGCTGCCATAAATGTTTGCTATCCTTGATACCATCAAACATGTTAGACAAGTAGTCGCGTTTAGCGTTACGAAGTGTTTTGTTTAGAAGATTTCTGTATTTTTTAAATGCCTCTAATGCATCCGGATTTCGATTTTTCAGTAATATGTTGTACAGATTATTTTTTTCGTTGATCATTTTCAACAAGTGTGGCGTCATCCACTGTTTACGTGCGCGTTTCGGTTTCGCAATCCTCTTGTGAGGAAAATGCTTTTTATACAGGGAGCTAAATGTTACCATATAGTTATTGTACGCCGTTTCCGCCGAAAAAGATGAGAAAACGTTGTTCCAATTTGTTTTGCTAATTTCGTCCCTAAACCGACCTAAAGTACTTGCATTTATGTCCTGAACAAAGGTGGATGGTATCGCTTTATGTCCGAGCCCTTTTTGTTTCTCAACGATTAGATAAATGGGCAAATGGTCACTGATACATACTGAAATTGTACCTGCACGTACACTGTCTTGTGGCAAGTTTGTCAGGAAAACGTCTATAAGTGTAGCAGTGTTTGAAGTTATGAGCGTAGGACCAATGAGCATATTAGTTATGAAGTATGAGTCAAGGAGCGTGGATAGTTCGGTTTGTTGGGAAGTTCTCTGCAGCATGTCAATGTTGATGTCTCCGCCAAACACTAATGTATAATTATGGGTCAAAATAAAAGAAAAAAGTTTATCTAGTAGTGATAAAAATGTTTCAGCACAACCATCAGGGGGCCTGTACAGAGCGACAAATATGAAGCTTCCCTATTTCACACAAACAATTTCTGCATCAGGCTCAGACCAAGAAAACTCATCAATATAAGTAATTCCTTCTTTCAAATATAAGCAAACACCACCACCTTTTTTTGTTTCCCTATTTAAACAAGTACAGCTGTACCCTTCCAGATGAAACACATCATCATTAGCAAACCATGTTTCTGTCAACATGATAGCTGTGAATTCAGTATTTATTTCATTGAGAAAAACACAAAACTCATCGTATTTGTTCTGCGCTGACTGCATATTCAAGTGCAAAACCGTAAGAGGCAACACAGGGAATTCTGTAAGCATAAGATTATAATCAGGCGGGGAAATAGAATTATCCATGACTGTGTAGAATAAAAAGGTACACGAGCACCAACCAAGGAATAACTATACCAGACCTGCAAGGTCGTCCACATGTTTGATCACATGAGCAGAGCACCCGTCAGTTTTACGGAGGAAAACGTTCCCATTTCTACACCAGGCATACTTATAGCCATTTTGTTTTGCCCACTGTTTTGTTGCAAAGAGCAGTTTCCTGGATGCACTCGACAAGTTCTCGGCTAGGAACAGAGAGGAATTCTTATCCGCGAGTGTCCTTCTTTTGGAAAGCCAGTTATCACGTTCTGACTGACTCAAGAAACGGATTATAATACCTGCCTCCTTGCCTTTCTTCGTGGGAACCCTGTGCAGTGATCCTATACGACTAGGGGCCAGTTCGGGCACGCTAATCTCCTTGGCAACCTCTTTAACCTTACTTAATAATTCCTCATTGTCTGTTTTAGGGAGTCCATGAATTTCAAGGTTCAGGCATCTTCCTCTCCTTTCCAACTCGTCAACAGTTGCACGAAGTTCAGCAACATCTGCGGTATTGCTTTTCGTTTCAATTTGTTCAACTCGTTTGTGAAGCTGCTTAAGATCCTGGTCTTGCCTCTTTATGACTGTGAGAATTTCGTCGTATTTAGAAGACATCATGACAATACAAGATTCAATGTTGTCAACCTTCTCCGACAAGGGCCCCAGTGACTCAAGCTTAGTGATAATTCTGGCAAGAGCGGTTTGCACATCAAGCTCCTGGCTTGATTTCTTAGAGCTGCCGCCGCGTAGTCGTGCGGTACTGCAAGTAGCGCACTTCCACGACTCTTTCAGGGAATCTTTCTTCGATTTTAACATCGCCTCAGTCACGCCAGAGCATTTGCCTGTGTGGTAAGCATGATTACACTCCGTGCACTTCACGAACCCGGTCACTGGGAGCCCTTCGTTAGAGGTGAAGCATACATCACCCTTATCAGAAGACATAATGAACAGTCACTTTCAAAACTGAGTTTGACAAGTCAACACAAAAAAGAAGTGTACACTGGCAGCGGATTGGCAGCAATGAGAAAAAACGCTAGCGCGCGCTACTCGGAAAACACCAAAGCAGTTTTCACCAACCTGGAAAAAGTATAAATGCACGAAGAA